>NW_010267344.1:39452-92134 GCF_000690775.1 Eurypyga helias | reverse complement strand
CTTTAAATTTTTGTCATGGTTTGCAGGATCTTCCCCTAAGGAAAACTACCAACAGAATTATAATGTCATAAGTATGTCAACAAAAAGTTCCCTGTTTCTCCAGTTTACGTTTTATGCTCAGCCTCCTTCTAAAGAGAAAGTAGTAGTTATTGTAGTTCACTTAGAATTATGAAAAATTATTCACATCTCTCCACACTAGCGTAGCATTAACACTTCACCCCCAGAGGCACAGGTTCACAGTGTTCCTGCACACCTTCCGAGGAGGATCCTTAAGTTCTTTGATTAGTATGCTCTTGCAAAAAGAGTTATTCCAAAGGTACTTGCAACATCCATTTTTGCATCTGGACCCTTTGACTGTGCTTGGCCTGTACTTGAATAACTAATTGCATTATTTTCAACGATTCTTCCTATGAACAAACTGAGGTTTCACTAGAACATTCTGCCTAAAGAGACTTACGCCGGCCACTTTTTTGCGGATATCTTCTCCCCTGCTTATGGAAACAGAGCTACGGGGTACCACCCTAGCGATAGCCCTTCTCCTGGTTGTTCCGAGGAGGCGTCCTTACAGCCTACAGGATTCCTAAAATGAGTGGCTGGAAAAATTACAAGGCTATGTGTTCTCCCGGGATAAGCTTTGAAGGCACCTAAATCATTCTTTAGTGTTGATAAGGAACTGCAGAGTGTTGGAGGCTTCACAGAGGGTTGTTGCTTCCATAACAATTTTGGCTGTGACCTCATTGGAATCACGGAAGGGTTTGGGTTGGAAGGGACCTTAAAGCCCATCCAATTCCAACCCCCCTGCCATGGGCAGGGACACCTTCCACTACACCAGGCTGCTTCAAGCCTCATCCAGCCTGGCCTTGGACACTTCCAGGGATGGAGCATCCACAGCTTCTCTGGGCAACCAGAGTTTCATCTGGAAATATTTACATCTGGTGTTCTCCAAGGGCTTCATTTGGATTACCTTATTCCATGTTTCCTTAGTAAGGGAGTAGTGTGCATATCAGGAAAACGTGCTTGTAAGTTAGATTAAGAATTGGTTTAATAAAAATTACACCAAAAAGAATATTGCCAGGTGGAAAATCACTACCTGAAGATGCTCTAATGAAGTCATGAAACAGTTGTCATATTTCTGCTTTCCTGAAACAGCATCTAAATCTGCTGTATTTTAAAGAAGGGAGCATAAGCGTGCTGAAGCATGCCAACTGTTTGTTGGTATATCCAAAATATTTTTTTCTTCCCTCCCTTTCTCCCCCTTCAAGTGGCTTAAAATTTCCAATTAATACATAAAGCTGGTAAAGTCATTCTGAGTTGGGATGGAAGGGGATGATCATTTTCTCTTTCCTTACAGAAGTCCAGTAAGATTTGTCTGGAATTTAGTGTTTTGGATGGGAGGAGAGGGGTGGGGTGTGTATGTGAATCTTAAGTGAACTGGAAACAGGAAAAATATTGCCTGTTTCATCATGGCTATGCATATTAAATCATATTTTTTGAATGTTTGCTGCTTAATTGCTAATGCTGAAAGACTTTATGAAACTGCAGAGGACCTCCTGTGAACTTGAGTGAAACTTGGTAGTAACGCAAAAAAAATTACAAAATACAGTAAGCATCCTGATTTAACGCTTCTTAAAGGTATTGCTTTGGGGAGGTGAATTAAAGAAATAAGCTTCTGCTTTGCAGCATGAGAAACTAGGAATTCTGCTGTTGCTACCTAGCAGTGGTTGTCAAAAAGCAAAATTCTTCTTAGAATTCTGAGTTCCGTTCAGAAATAAAAAATCTTTTTCTTGACAGTCTCTTCGGTGGCTTCGTCCCTTTGAAATCAAAGCAGAGCTTCGCTGGAATATCTTGCTCTTGTGTTTTCTCAGTTCCGAATGGTGTCTGTGCTGACTGGATGCAGCATATTCCAACGTGCACGATAAAATTTGAGATCTTTATGAAACAGCTTCAGCTCTGGGTCTGCTAAATCAAATAAAACAGCCTTGATGGGTACAAAACCCTTAATGGTTTTCAGTTAAAAGGGGATATGCTATGTTGCTGTGACGGGGGGAGGAGGGGCATAAAAGCAAAAAAGGAATGCTCGCTAGTGTTCAGATGTCCACTGGGACATTAATTCTCAAAAATCAGCACAGAAAATTATCCGGCTGCAAAACCCTCTTGCAGCGTATTGCAGATCTGACATTGGCACTACTTTTCCTTTTTGCTGAGGAATTGACTGTAATCCAGAGACAACGGCCCGAAAAGTCAGGAACATCCTGCATATTACATTCTCTCGAAGGACACTGTGGTCTCAGTGGTGTTTGTAGCCGGTCTAGACGCGACGGCACAGAACTTGGCATGGCCCAGTTTGTCGAGCTTCTTTATGCTGCCATAACTTTTAAAACTGGTTTCATTTGGTTTTGCACTACTCTGCAGATTAGAACTTGGCATGGCCCAATTTGTCAAGCTTCTTTTAAAGCTTGTCTTGTCAACCATAACTTTTAAAACTGGTTTCATTTGGTTTTGCACTACTCTGCAGATTAGAACTTGGCATGGCCCAATTTGTCAAGCTTCTTTTAAAGCTTGTCTTGTCAACCATAACTTTTAAAACTGGTTTCATTTGGTTTTGCACTACTCTGCAGATTAGATGACCACCTTTGAAAGAGGAAAGTCTCCTGGCTGGTAAACTGAAGTGGCAGACCATCGTCTTTAGGGGAAGCTACAAAAAGGTCTGGGACTGCAAGTGTAGTCTGTCTCCTTGTTGAGCTGGTAAGTGGTGAAATGGTAGGTTTACCTTCCAAAAACTAGCAGGATGTGCCTCTTTGCAATGGAGAAAATTAAAAATGAAAAAAGAAAAAGGAGAACGTATCTCTTAGAAGCTAAGTAGCAACCTCCTGAGGGAATTAGAAGTTGGGCATGTGCTTTCAAAAGCAGATCTACCTGGATCTTTCTTAGGACAAAACTGCATATATATGTGTCATATCTATAAAACATTTCGGACAAATGCCCAAAATTTTACCATGGACCTCACAGGGCGAAGTAGTTTAGAAATTTAGATTTTTGAATGAAATTATTTTCTTGTAGCTGAACTAATTTACCTATACTCAATTGTGTACAGAAAGGAAGGATAACCATTCCTTATGCTCAACAGTTCTCGCTGGAGGGGGCTATTTACAACATTACTCACCCAAAAATCTGAACGGATCTCGAGGACGGAGGGGAGCTCGTGGCAATGGTGCCCAAGGAAGGCAGGTCTCTGCCCTATACACTGAGCCCCAGGAGCAACAGCATGGCACAGCCATGAAGGCAGCTTGGTTTTCCCAGGTATCCTGTGCTTCAGTAGGGAGCCCGACACAGGATCAGCACATCCTGCCTTCTCTGTGACTGCGTGCACCGGATGGATGTGCAGCAACAGTGGCTGCTGGGGAATTTGGCAGACTCCTGCAATGCATGTAGCAGATCTCTCGTCGTCTGGCGTCGGCTGTTTTATAAGTGCACGATAAACAAACAAATGCATTTTGCCAACATTCTAAAAAAAGCAATTGAAATAACTTGGGGAGGAGACAGAAAAAAAAAAGCCTCTTGGATGAAACAAGATCCTGTAGTAGTGCCTGTGAAATTCCTTGGCACTACCATTTTTTCAAGTGTTTTGCTTCAATTTGCACTTACGCTGATGAACGTTTGAATATTTCTGGGGTTGGGTGTGTTGGGTTTGTGGTTTGTTTTGGTGTTGTTACCTGGCCCAATATTATAAAGTTCTTATGCCCTGGGATAAAATACGTTTAGGGCACAGGTTCCCCATTCTTCACCTTGAAGTGCCATTGGTGCCGAGTCTGGTTGCAACAAGGTGCGTCTCTTCCCCTGGATGACGGGCTGCTGTTCCCGACATCTCTCAGACGTTCAGCGGGATGATGAAGCGAACACCTGTTTGTTTCCACAGTCTCTATCATCAGTACTGGTTTTGCAGATGTGCATTATACAGTTCTTTGAGGTACGTGCTAATTAGTCGTGAATGGCTCTTAAGGAATGCTAGGAAAAACAGATTAAAACTTCCAACTGTTCCTGCTCACATCAGATTTTTAAACTGAGTTGGGCGAGGGGGAGCGTAGAGAGGGGAGGGGGAACGGGAGTATTTGAAGTTGGCACATGTTTCCGTGCTGCTGACATGCTGTTTGTCAGCTGTGAAAGAAGTCTTCAGTAATACAGAAACAAAGTGGTTTACCCAGCAGAACACGAGTGTTGCCGCTTTACTGGTTTTGGCAGGAGTTGATGGTTCATTTGGGCCCATCAGCTACTTTCTTTGTGACTATCATATAATTTTAAATGACAGTGTCTCAGATGGTGACAAAATGACAACGTACTGATCTGTGGTAGGAATCCAGCGTGGAAGAGCACTTTGCTTTCAGTTTGTTTATTTACTGTGCTTTACCTTTGCTTGTTCGTTACAAGGGAGCTGTGAGTGCTACGAAATGTCTCTGGTTTCTGTCTGGGGTGTTGTATTCATCCAACATTGTAAGAACTTACTTATACAACATTGTTCATCGCTCTGGAATCAGGGCTAAAATCGGACCTAGTGCGTTTGGTTGGAATATTTATTTAAGAGTAAGGAAAAAACCCATCCTGCTGTTAAAACACACGCAACAGGTTTGAGTTGTCACGTTGTGAGGCTCTAATAGCAGAGAGTATAGCTTGCATCTGAGATAGGTGCTCTGCTGATCCCTCCCGCCCCGAGAAATTCCTTGATGTGCACAGTGGTTGCGTGATGACAGAGGCACAGTGCGGGCTGGTCAGCACTGATAGCTGATTCCCTGCGGCTGGGAATTTACTGAGGGCTGCCATCCCCGTGCCTGCGACGGGAGCCAGGGTGAAATCTCGACACGGCTCCATAATCCCATACACATTTTCTCCTGAGGGTTTGAGTGGACTTTGAGGATGAGGAGTGAAGACGGATTGTGTGGTCACAGGAAAGGATTTGTTTTCTGCAGAAAAATAGTGCATATTATTAGTTTATTGATTAAATAGTCTAGCTAAAGTGCCTTCCGTTTGGCAGGAACTGAAGTTATATGCGATTCTTGAAGTGTACAAAGACATTCCAGACAAATGCTCCTGAGTAATATTACTATCTCAGCAGCTAGAGTTATTTCTAAACGTAACACGGCTGTTTAGACTGAAATTAGCATTATTGTGACACGTTTTTCTTAAGTCGCTTTTACTGCTGTTCCCAGGAAAGGCTGTGAAAGCCAGACTGATGCACGGTGAGGATGTTGCCTGCCATCATCATGCTCCCCATCTCGCTGACAGGTTTTTTCTGTTTAAAAGGGTTTCCTATCCTCCTTCCCACCCCACGTCCCCAATCAGGTTGCAGGGGAAGCACGCGTTGAGGCGGGGAGCTGGGGGTGGGTATTTATGACCCTTACCTTTAGGTCAGCAAAGGAAATTCTGTACGTGTCGGTGCTGTTCATCGGCATCGGAACCACTAACACGCAGGTCCAGGAAGATGCAGCTCGGTTTAGTCACGTAGGAAACGTGAATCCTGTGTCTGACTGGCTGGTCTGTGCTTTTACCTCATGGGTTTCACCTATTTGGTGGCCGTAACCCAACGTATGTTGCCCTAAATAGAACGGTATCTGGAATGACGATATGTAGCATCCTTCAGACCAAGAACTGGTACTTTGAGTACGATTGCTGTAATGGCAATTTTAAAAAGCTGTGCTAACTCCTGTAGCTGGTGGTGGGTTTTGGTGAGCGCATGGCGTGGTGTTAAGGAAAGCGTTTCTCTGCCCAGCAGTTGTCTTTATGGCTGTATTCGGTTTGAACTCTCATTATTTTTCTGATTAACCTGTATTTCTAAACAAACATAAAGAAAAAATGAATCAAGTCACTTTGAAACAAAGCATTAAAAAAAACCCCAACCCCAAACACCTGTGCTGTAGGAGACACATTTTCCAAGTTAACGTTTCAAAGGCTGTTTCAAAGGGGAGGCTAGTGCAACTGGTTAGCAATGTGCTTTAAAGTCTGATTTCTTGCTTCTACCTTGCAGCCTGTGGTTCTGATCTTCCGTGGAGGTGGGCTGAACACAATAGCTGGCCTGTAACCATGAACGATCGCTGCAGACACTTATTGCTGTGGGTGTTACTCCCGTTCTTCACAGTATTGCAGCTAAAACGGTTATCATTTTCATCTGCGGTGTCTTTCCAACACAAAAACAAGCCTGTGCTACTTACCTTCCCAGTATTATTGAGTTGTTTCAGCGTTGACTGATTTACTTGCCCCCCCCTCCCCTCCCGGGCTGATCCTGGGGCTGGCTATACCATAGCCAACGTTGTACGTTTTTAGTGCTTACATGCTATTGAGCAGAAGCGAGCAGGATCTAAATGACCTGAACTTCTGTTCTGCTTACCATGACTGGAGTGACCAAATCTCTTATCCTAACCATCAAGAAAAAATCCAAGGTATTTCATAACCATGCTCCCAAATTCTGCAGTATTGTTCCACGTGTTGCGGTTTTCTTCTAACCAGGACTGCCCCTGGGTGGGTGTCCCTTTGTCCAGACAGTCATTTCCTAATTCTTACCAATTGGGATTCCAAACGATTGTGATCAGACTTCACGTGAGTGTTGAAAGAGGGTTTATGCTAAGAAACAGTTTGGGACTCTAGAAGTCCGATTTCAGTCATTCTCTCTAGCAAATGTTTCTAGTGTGATTGCACTTAATGCATTAATCACTCTGGGTGTGATCTGCTTCCTATCGAGATGATAAACATATTTCTTTTGATTTTGGTTAACCTTGGCTTCCTCATCCACTAAGCATGGCCATTGCTTTCCTGTTTCTCATCTTTTTCTGTAAAACATAGCACATTTGGGAAAAACAGAACATATGGCTCTGGTGGCATGCAAGTATTACTTAGGATTAACTAGTGAACAGAAAAAAGGTATTCATAAAAAACAGTAGAAGGCTAACACAGCTCTTCTTCCCTGAACAGAGTGTAAGATGGAACCTGAAACCCTGATGGGGCTGCTCTGTGTCTGTTCAACTACTTTGGACTTTCACAGTTTGTGCTAACATGGGCTGGAACAACTATAGGAGCTCTAGGGGGAGAGCAAATAAATCTCCTGCTAGAGTCTTCACTTTGAAATTACCTTATGGCAGAAAAATGCTGAATTTGGTGCACAACACAATTCTTGCTAAGTGAAGGAGCTGGTTTGGAAAAGAAGGTGGCTGAGAACAACACAGTGTCAGCCAAATCTGAAGTGCAGTTTGACAAGCTCTGTATTTCTCCTGTTCCTTCAGTTTATCTATAATACTCTGTTTAAAAAAAAAAAAAAAAATTGTGTGTGCATAGTTTTTCCAGCTTTCGTGTTCTGTTTTTATCTTAATTCAAATAATTTATTATTATCCATCAGCCATTATCTCATCAGGAGATGATCGGTAACTGGGTGGGTTATGTACTGTATCTCAGTCTGCTCATGTTGAAGTCCTATACAACAATAAGAAAAATGCTAACGTAACCTAGACGTGGCACTCTTCCATCCCATTTAAAAATCAATTAACTGTTTGGTGTGATTGCTTAGGTTACCATGGCACAATTCTGCATGTCACTGGTTTGATGTACAGTAAAGCTAGCAGAACATCACAAAGAAAACTACCCTAGAACACATCTTCTAAACGGTAACACGCGTGCACCCACACGTATAAATGAAATTGTGAGGTTTCTGAACACTTCTGCTCAGTTACTAGATGAAAAATGTTATTTTTGTACTAAATAACTTCATAAGATACTGTCTTGCAGTAAATTTATAGTTATTATGAAGTGATAATCAGTGCCGAGTGGGTTTCTTTGCCTTTAAAAGCATCCATAGTCCAAGGAGATTTCTTGAGTGGCAGTCTAGATATGAGAAATGTTATTGGAATTAAACACAGTTTATATCCATTATTATAGTACTTTTCCAGAGGCTCTAGTTAAGTTTCAGGCTTTCTCTACAAAAGCCCATGCAATAAAAATGTTGCTGCTGCCAGCTTGTATGCCTGAAAGCTGCTCTTTTTTTTTTTTTTTTGGTCCTAACTTTATCAGTTTCTTTAATAAAAGATATGAACTGCCTTCACAAACTCATCTCTCGGAGAGCAGAAAAATACCCCTTGCTACAACGAAAGTATCAGTTCTATTTGATTAAAACACAACACGTCAGTGTAAGAGGAGACATAAGGCTACTCCCACAGAAAATTCTGGGGAGTAGCAAGCTCTAAAGGTTACAGTTTTCTAGCCGTTCTGAAAGTGCTTGTTATTTTCTACAGTAGAATTGAGTTTTAAGGAAAAGTTATAGGTAGCAAATTTATTGAATATTAAATATTCAAATAAAGAGTAGATTTAAGTAACTGACAGTCCTTAGCTGAGGACTTCCTTCTTTTAGAGGCACTTTTCACTAAGGCAAGGTGAGTTTAGGAAGCATCGTCGGCTTCTTGGCAACGGTGAGATTACAAGTGTAGTCACTGCATCCTGATCTTTCATTATTGTGGGTAAATAAGAACCACAAAATATAGAAAAAAACTTTCAGGTTAGTGGCTTTAAAAGCGCATGGGCAGGGCTGCTTTTCAGCAAGTCAGGAAAAGAACATGGAGCAGTAGGAGAAATGTTGGCTTAACTTTTACGGCAGAGCTCTGAAACCGAATTTTTTTTTTCTTTTTTAGAGTTCTTTTTTCTGTACTTTGCCACTTGCGCAACTTGTGTTCCTCAGGAAAAGAAAGGGGGTGGGGTGAGGGGGGTATGTGTGAGACCACGCCAAGATTTGGATTAGCTCTCCAGAGGCAGAGGATTAGAGCACTAGGCAAAAATAATAACCTTAAAGGTGGAAGGGTTTAAGGTTTTCAACCATACATATTTATAAACTGGCTCAGAAAGGTTTGGTTAACAAGATAAGCTGTCAGCAAGGGTTTCTTCAAGCTGAGGTTATTTCTTTTTCCGAGGGGAGAAAGAAAAAAAAACTTACCAGAAAAGCTCCACAGTCAAATGAAACTACACATTTTCTGCTTCAGAGATTGTATTTTGCCATGTGTATGAAATAGGTTTTACTGGAGCATGTGAAAAATTTGTAATGGGTCTTTCTTCATCATAAAAACCAGTGACATGACTTAAAAAGGTTTGGCCTAGATATAAAGCATGTAGGGTGAGAACATCCTTGAAGGTCCCCCACTCATCTGCCCACAAACACCTCTGCAACCTGCTGGGAGCCCAAGGTTTTAGGTCCTGAAATCTTTTTTTGCAGTGTCTAACTGGCTGAGGATTGTCCAGAGAGGCCAGGGTTCCAACCTGGACACGGAGGTAAGGACGTGAAAACACGGGTCAGTTGCTCCCAAGGTGTGAAGTTGTTGCACATCCAACTCCCCGGGGCAGCTGGAGCTGTGCAGCCCTGCCAGATGTCACAGGGTGATGGACCCAGGCTCCCTCCTGAGAGGGAGTTGTGTGTATTGGACTGCTTTCTGGCTCAGAATCACCACTTTTGAAACCATTGGCCATCCCAAGTAGCGTGGCGTCTTGGTAGCCTGCGTTTGACTAGAGTTTTGTGAAAACTAGGACATGCAAAAAACTAGAGTTTAGATAAATCAGTGTATTGTATTGGAAAGCTTTTACTAGAAACTTCTGGGTGGGCTGTTTGACATGCCTTTTTCTTGTTTGCAGCTGTAAATTGAAAAGAACGTAACCAGGTGGAACTCTTGTCACACGATGTCTTTGTTTTGCCCGATGTCCAACCTGGCTGCCTTCCTTCTTGAACGAAACGGTCCTCAGTTGCTTCTACAGGAAATCGTGGTGGTTTTCTGCAGACCGACAGAGCCGCTTCCTCTGGAAAACACAAGTAAGGTAGGAGATGAATTACACGGGAGAACAGAAGGATGCTTCCCTAGCTGAAAAGGATTTAGTCTGGCATGTCTCAAAGGCGACAACATGAGAGCAATTCCAAGAAGAGCACTCACAGCGGTGTCTGTTAAGCCGTGTGTGAAGAGGTGAGCGAGGGGCGTGTGGTACGTGGTTGCTGGCTGGAATGGAACCACAACGAGCAGCCACGCCACAGTCGCCACTCTCTCCTTTAACTAGCAGTGTGTTTTGTGAAAAGAGTGTCACAGAAGGTCCGTGTACCTATAAGAACAGTCAGGAATCTGTAGTTCAAGCGGTTTTAGTAGTAAATAAATTTTATGATCGTAATGCAGAATAGAAATGCAAACATGGAGCCTTTAGGAGTAGAAAAATTAGCCTGCTGGTCAGCCATACCTTATGTCATTCAGCTTCCATTTGGTTTGAAAGGAATATTATATTATTATTTTCCAAAGGGATTTAGTATTTTGAAAATGACACTTTATAGAAGTAATGATAGACATAAAATGTTGCCATATTACTAGTAAGGAATATAATTACCCTCAACCCTCAAATGTATTTAAAAAAAACAAAACCACAACCCTCTGGCCCTACAGATTGGGCACTCTGTCTTCTGCATACTGTTGAGTTCTTTAAGGGAAAGAAAGAACGAGGAT
The DNA here is from genome assembly GCF_000690775.1 of Eurypyga helias. Taxonomy (NCBI): domain Eukaryota; kingdom Metazoa; phylum Chordata; class Aves; order Eurypygiformes; family Eurypygidae; genus Eurypyga; species Eurypyga helias. Next base: position 81,638 of record NW_010267344.1, on the reverse strand, counting down.
GAGAAGGCTGCAGAGCATGCAGATACTCCAGTTAATCCTGCAGATGAAACTAGGAGTTGTAGAAACATGCAGAGATTCTGTGCTTAGAATAAGTTGTCAGTAAATGGAACGTGTTGTATGTGGTCCATGCCAAGATTCCCAAACCCTTAAAAAAATAGAGTATTCATCTTCCCTTCCGTCAACTGTGCTCCCTCTGGATTTTTGCTAACTCTGTCCCTATAGAGTTGTCAGATGTTACCAAAGCAGTCCAATAGGGATTGTAGCGAGCACTGTATTTGTTGGTCCTTCCTCTGGATCCTGTGCGCTGAGAAATGCGTAAAGGAAATGCATATCCCGATTCAAATTCTTGATAAACAGAATTTTAAGTTGTATGTTTAATTTTTGGGGTGAATAGCACAAATAATAGCTCACCAGGGAGTTTTTGCAATTATTAAAAGAAAAAAAAAAAAGACGACTGAATTATAGATTTTATTTATACTATAAGAGTAAGATGTATCAGTGTATTTTTGAACATGAAAAAAGGTCTAAACACAATGTTTCCTTTACAACTAGGACTCCCCTGAACACAGAGGCCAGGAAAGAGGATCACGTCTGGTTTTCCCAGCAGGAGCCGTGGTAAATTCTGGGTGCACACACGGATCAGCTGTGCAGTGAGCTCACGGCGGGTCTGGGGCGCCTCTTCAAGCCCTTCCTAGCGCGGGAGCTGTTTTCTGAACCGATCATCCAGAATGTGCCCTTCGTGGGACCACAGGGTAAGAGATGAGCTGTATTTAGGCAATTATCGGGAGGTATTTCTGGTCCATTTTTATGACCATTTTCTATGAATGCTTCTGCTTTATAGATTGTGAAAAGCTTAGCGATGCATGTTACTTCAGTCTCTCTTCGCTGTCTGCCTCCGTATCTCCTCTCAGCAGTTAAAGGCAGGTTTTAGTGGGGTTTTGATTTGGTGGGTTTTTTTTTTTCCCTCCCTCAGTGAAACACTTACAGTCAATAGAAATTTTTAGAGGAACAAGCTATTACAAAAAGGTCAGGGAATTTTGTAAATACCATAATTGTCTAAAGGCTTCGTTAACCTTTATAAAATAGTGGTTGCTGGGTCATACAACGTAGGATTAAATGACCATCACCATGCAGAGCAGTTCATGAAAGAAGCAATCACAAGGTATGACAAATCACACAGATGCTACCCAATACCGTTCTCCAAGCACAAGTCTTATTCCAGCAAATAGAGTTGAAATAAGACGTTTTACGAATGATGAAGACTGGTTTCTGTGGAGTGCGCAATCCAGGCAACGTGTTTACTTATGTTTATTAGCACCTGACAGAATGTAACGGCGTGATTGAGCCGAACGTCCAGCGCCAGTAGCGTTGTCCTTTCTGCAGGTATTCCAGAAATCTGAGTGTCTCGCAAAGAATAACCCCTTAAAGTAATGAGATGCTGTATCTTTCGTTCAAAGAGATACCAGAGAAAGGACTTCTGTATTTTCAAAAAAAACTTCTTGGATGCTACGCTGATGAGGCAAAATCTATTAAACAGGCACAGAGAAGCAAGGTTAAAACCTTTCTGGTCTCTCTAAATAATCTGTTGAGCTTCAAAGACATGAATTTTTCCTGGTGCTATTAGTCTAAATGAAAAAGCTTATCCCATCGCAGCATTGTTATTTTGGATTTCTTTGTAACAAACAATTCAGTAGTTGGCCTAATAAAACTTAGTAAAATCACATACTGAATGGGAAAAATATATGCTTCATTACCTAGAGTTGTGACACAGTTACAAACTTAGGGAAAAAAAGAGATAAATATTGGTGTATATATTTACATGGGGAGAAAAAAAATTAAATAGCATTAATGTATCCTGAATTCAAAGTGAAACAAACAAAACTATGGTTCTCTGTAATCTAATTTAGACCCTTCTTTAATTAAAATTCTCTGTGAAGGGGTAACTATATTAATTTTCTCATGCATCCCCCACTCTGCAGCACTCAACACTACAGTATCAAAGTACTTTTCAAACTAAGGTACGTAATACCAGTGTAGAATTACACTGAGGTGCTGAATAGAGGTAGCAAGAGATTAATGCAAGCGTTATTTAGCAAATTTGGATGTACCTTAAGTCATGTTTTTTTGAACAACTTTGAGTTTTTAATATGAGTATTTGAAGATGTACTTTATCGCTTGTGACCTCATATGAAGTCATAAGTACCAAGGCATGGAAAGGTTGATTTTTATCTGGTGAAATGCCTCAGCGCAAGAAAAGATGGTTTGTGCCTGTAAGAAGCCGCAGCAGCTGATAATAAATTTTTTTTCACACTGAATTTTCATAAGAAAGAAGAACCTGATCTATTCTACATCCTTGTTCGATGGTATTCTATCTGAGTCAAGGTCAGTTATGTTGACTGATGCAGGAGGTGTGTAATCATCTGCACTATACTTAAGAAAACCTTTGGGAAATAATAATCTTTCATATTTTCTTGCTTTTCTTTGTTTCAATCCTGTTTACTGAGTGAAAGTGATAGTATAAGAGATGATGGAGAGGGCATCAAAGCATGTTGGCCAAAAGACCAGAGTGGGCACATGTGCTGGTTTTAATCAGGACAGAGTTAATTTTCTACACAGTAGTTAGTGCGAGACTGTGTTTTGGATCTGCCTTCAGAAGAACACTGATATCACTGGTGGTGTTACTGTGGCTAAGCAGTGTTTGTACCAATTCAAAGGCTATTTCAGCTTCTGATACTGCACCTGGCTTCCCAGTTGTCTTGCTACAGGCAGCGAGGGGGAATGGGTGGATGGACAGACTCAACTCAGTTCAGACAGCTAACCCAAACTAGCCAAAGTTGTATTTTATTCCACAGAACATCATCAGCCAAGGGTGGGCCATAAACAGTTCATCGGTCAGTTGGCTTTCTCGGTTGCTTGCTTGGACTCTGCTGCAGTTGCTCTTGGAATCTGACTCTCGCTACTCAGGAGCTGGCTGTGTCTTAGTTGGCAGGTGGTGAGCAATTGTATAATTTGTTTTATTTTCCATTGTTTTCATTACATAGTAGTAGTATTTTTATTATGTATTATTAGTAGCATTGTTAGTATTAATTTGTTATTGTTGGTTTCACTATAATATTCATTTATATTCAATTATTAAATTGTTCTTATCTCAATTCACAAGTTTCCTTGTCTCCTCTGATTCTCCTCCTCTGCAGGAAGGAGGGGGGAGGTGAGCAAGCAGCTGTGTGGTACGTAATTGCTAGCTGGGATTAAACCAGGACAGCACAGGAAATTTGAGGGTGAGGCAGAGACCTAGAAAAGCCCAGTACTGTGAACATGAGGAATGCTGATAAATAGGCTGTGTTGTGGATTGGGTTAATGCTGTGTAAAGGTAAATGCAGTGCATCCCTGTGTAGTCTTGGAAAGATGTCAAATTGTAAAGGACAACAGAAGGTAGTGCAAGTGAAGAACAAAGACAGTCTCTGTGATTGCTCTGTGATACAATTCTGAAGTGCGACAGGAAAGTAGTGCGTTATTCTACAGCTGTTGGTTGGCTCTGGCTCGACCTTCCCAGGGAGGTGAGCTTGGGTCAACATCAGGCAGATGCCAGACAGAGGAGGCAAGAAGCGCAGTGGCAAAGTTATTCTCCTTCCCAACAGGGACAGGATTTGTAGGCTGTTTTTTTTCCAGAATCATACGGAGTTTGTTTGTCAGCAACAGAACAGTACACTGTGCTCGGTTTTCCCAATTCCTTCCTCATTTTGTATACCTGTTTCATCACATGTCCAGCTACCTGTCAAAAAAACAGGTTGAGACAAGGAAGTTGGACACCCCCTGAGCAATGTTTACATGTAGTTCTCCTAAATTGGTTTCACAAAGTGCATAGAGATCCATTCCCCACTACAGCTCCTCAGTATGAGACTCCAATCTGGGTAATGCACTACAAATTCTGCCTTTTCACAGGGTGATTTTATGTTTGCTGGACCAAATTATGTTAAAAAAAAAATAACAGTCCAAGATACAATACTGAATAGCTACAGAAGCAGATTGATCATTACTTTGCTCAGGGCTAAGTACTAGACAAAAACCTAGATGCATCATTAATGAGCTTAAAAAATCAAGCATTGCTCTGTACCACATGGTGTGGAAGTTGCTGTCATGAGAATGTTAGTTCTTTCCTATTTCTTGTTTTCTTTAATGACATCCTACTAACAAAGAACAATGTCTCTATGTGCATGACAGACTCGCATGAGGAAATAGGCACCTCGGAGGCCTGAGACATGACAACCTACTGAAGACTGGTGATGACAGAGACGACATCAGGCAGGCACAGGTCAGATAGATGTATATATTAGGAGAAATGGGCAAGGCAGGTCCTTGAAAGCGAAGTCTAGGGGTGGCTGAATCCACTCCTAGTCCCAGACCTGGGCAACCTTGTGCATCCTGGAGAAGGGAAGGCTCCGGGGAGACCTTATAGCACCTTCCAGTGCCTGGGGGGCTACAAGGAAGCTGGGGGGGACTTTTCCCAAGGGCCTGTAGTGACAGGACAAGGGGTAACGGGTTTAAATTGAAAGTGGGGAGGTTTAGATTGGATATCAGGAAGAAGTTCTTCCCGGAGAGGGTGGGGAGGCACTGGGACAGGTTGCCCAGAGAAGCTGTGGATGCTTAACTCCCACACTCTTTGGCTATAGAGTGGTCCAGAAACCATGGGGTAGGAGGGAGGAATGCACCACCATACTGTATTTGCTAATAGGTCTGTGGGATTTTAGTGAACTCTGTTGAAAAATCCTAGCCCAACTTAGAGAAATCAAAGAGGATCTTCTATAAAAGTAGAAGTAACTTCAGCGGACTCTTCTTCAATGCTTATTATGGCCAGTCTGGATCCTATAAATGTCTGAGGTACTTCAGTGTTTGCAAATACCTGTATTTGCAGGAATACAATCATTCTGGGCAAGCAGCAAGTTGTTATTTATAATTTAGTATTTGTTCAATACCTTCATCTGCAATTGTCTCCATGCCGAGCTGAAAAGTAAGTAATTTCTCACGAAAAGAGATTCAGCCTAATTTGGTTAGTGGTCACTCTAATACTGTGGAATTTGAAACTGCATGTATGCTTGCTCTCTCTAGTGGAACACATTTACCATGGTCCAACACACCAGGAATCTCACAACAGCAGACTAGTTCTAATAATTTATGAACAGCAGGGTGTGTGAGCTGCGATCCAAAGGCATAATTACAGATGGAAACCCAGGATCTCTCACTTACAGAAGCACCACAGCATCAGTCTGATTTTTCCAAGCCATAAAGTGCCATAACAGCATCTCTGGACATCAGTGTTGGGGAAAAAGATTAAATCAATAGAGTCCTCTAAGTGTATGGCACTGCTTTTCCTTTATGCAAGGACAAGCAAACATGGAGCATGGACAGCAACTCAAATTTCAAATATATCACTTGCCTAAATCACGCTTACTTTTTTTTAAGCAACAATTTCCTTTAGATAATTCTAAAACTCAGTACAGCTTAACTTAGAAAAGGCATTTTCAGGCTACAGAAAACGTCTTCCACATTTTCTAGAAAACAGTAAAAAGTGAAAATGCAGTACAACCTTTGCTACAGAGAGCTCATGCACAGGAAAATGGGAATTGGCATAGGGCTGTGATGCCAGTATTCTCCTCTGAGTCCCCTGGGTCAGGAGGGCAGGGGAGATGGCAGGTACACAGAGAATTTCACTCTTCTCCTCCAGTGGTATGGGATGAGCGTACAGGCAAGCTTCGTGCACGGCAACCTATGAATTTAAATGGTTCACCTACAGGGGATCACGTTTTAGATGCAAAACCTGCCAAAATGGAGATTCATCTAATTCCAAGGAAATTACAGACTGTTTAACTTGTGTCCAAACTCAGGACGGGCAGTTTGGATCTAAGTAAGAGAAAAGCCAGTGCGATCGAACACCTTCCTTTCTTTCAGTTACTACGTGAAATAGCTTAAGCTGGACCACTGGGGACAGAGGCAAGCAAAACCAGTTTCCTGCATCGTCACACATACCTCGGATCACCAACCCTTCACTGACTAATGCAGAAGGTACATGCTATGTGTATTTCAAGGTCCATTTTTTTCCAAATACATACTAGGACAGAAAGCTTGGCCTAAGGAAATGATGCTCCACCTCGAATATCCATAGGCTAGGTCTTGTTTGCCTGTGAACAGAGAAGCTTACTCTGAAGTAGTGACAGTGGCCAGGGAGCAGCTTGGGTTACAGCTGGAGTGGACCCACAAAAGCCTCTCACAAAGCTTGCTCCTTCCCCTCAATTAAAAGTAGTCCTCAGAGCCCTGATGGGAAAAAGATAGAGGCAGTTTGCTCTGAGTACCATGCAAGGTTCTTGTTTGGTTTCATTTTTGTGTAAATCCACCCTAAGAAACTCATAGCTTTCCTGCACTGCTGTCCTTGAACGGCATGCACCAGGATCTTTCAGAGGAGTCAACTGATTTTTCCTGCGCGCAGATAATCTTGCGACACAGGTCGCTATAAGCACAGCATCAACTTACCCTTTGCTTCAGTACCACCTCTTGGCCGCTTTAGAAGAATATTGCTATGTCATAGTAGAAATTGGATACCTGGAAAACATCCACTACCAGCGTACTGGTTTTCCCCCAAAGTAAAAGGTTCATTTTTGTCTCTTGGAGCTATTTTTACACTTCAAAACCTCTCAGCCTAGAATCAAGCAGCAAATTGTAGGTACTGGTTTGCCTGGCAAAGTTTTGGATATCCAGGGAGCTACAGGGCTGAATTCTGTGGGAAGCTGCGAGAAGCCTCCCTGTGTTTGAGGCTTAACCACTTAAGCACGTTATTTCGGAATGATACTGATGAAAACAATTCCGGGGCAATCGTAGTCTTGTTATGACTGGAAGGGCAGGAGAAACGTGACCCTGCGCTAAAACAAGGGGCGTGCTACAGCAAGCGGTGCTAACGTGGGCAAAAGCCTATGGGTGTGCCTGTTTCCATGCCTGGTTAAATGCATCTTATTGGAATGATGCCTCCGAATTTACAAAGCTTAATTTTGAAAGCACCAGATAATCATTTAATGGTGGTGTTTGCATTCTCAGGGATGAATCAAGAGTGTAATTTCTAATAGTTCTGCAAAAATAAAGTCAACCTGAAAGCATCCACCACAACTGCTCTTGGATGTAACTGGGGCTCAGAGTTTGGTCCTACAGCAGGTCGGCAAAGTTTGAATTGAAGATTTGCTGACAAATAAGACAAACACGTACTATGTCCAATAGACTTTTCATTCTAAGTACAGAAATTACCTTCCTTCTCAGGAGAATAATATGCCTTGAGGTCTTTTCACAGGCCAGTCAAGCGCTCCCAACTTCTCCAACAGGCTCCTTGGAAGGTAGTTCAGGAGAACGAGCCGTACCGGTGCGGCGACGTGTCTGGCAAGCAGTGCTGTCACTTTGAGAGGGAGAGAGATATCCACAGTGAGTGTGGGGGTGAGTCTCAGTGCTCTCTTGTATCTTCCTATTTTGCTAAAACACAAGCCACACGAACACATGTACGACAGAAGTAATTACAGTCAAATTGCTGGAAATGCCCATCAAAGCTAAAAGACAACACCAGAAGATGCTGAGGAAAAAGCATTTAGATGCCACTGAATAAATACATTAGTAAATTTGGGAGAAACAGCTGGATTTGTACAAATGGGGCGTTTGTACCTTGCTTCATACAGATTTACTCTTGTCTATGGAGGAATCTAGACCATCTCCTGCGGTTGCTCTCTGCAGATGTCCGTGTCCCAGATTCCCTGTGATGCCACACACAGAAGTACAGGTTACATTTATGCTCTAGGATGCTACAAAGCAACACACAGGGTGTAGGCAACAAGGTGTGGTTTCCAAAGTAAAATGCTCCTCCCTCAAAACCACTATCTAGACAAAGCTGGAAGTGTAATACAACAGAGCACTGCACATGAAGCCAGAGTATATAGCAGCAAACCATGCAGGACAAATCTAAAGGCATTACTGATGTCACAAGGCTGTGTAAGAGTCACGATCCCCTCCCCCTCCAAAAAAAAAAAACCCCAACTTTTACTCTTTGGGTAATCAGAAACTTTCTCCTGAAATCAAGTTTAAATTCATTCACGGTTAAATCTATATATATTCAATTCTATACCAGTATTCTAAACCAAGTAATTATGGCCTAATTTGACTTTTCTCCACCAATGTAATCAGAACATATTCTTAGAGTTCCTCACCTTTCGTTTTGCTCATCTAAACAAGCCTAGGAGAGTTATTTCAAGATCATCTTTCCAACAGATACACTGTCCTTTCTGTAAACAGAACTGTAACTCTTTGGTTCATCCAGTCAATAAGGTGATATGTAGTTTTAGGGTGACTGCTTACAGTTATCTACATGAAAACTTACCAGCAGCTGTTACGGTATTTCTCAGATTATGCCAGGAAACACCACAAACACCATTTTTCTCTCAGTGGCAGCACCTACGTGAGTCACAGCCATAACAAAGCCACAAATACACCCAGGCTCTTTCTGTTCTTCTGTAACATCCCCAGGATGACCTACACAATTTCTTGTTAGCAGTCCCTCGGGATATGACTTTATGCCGTAACATCTTGTCCTGTCAGGATCCAAAGTGTGTTTCCTTGTGTAAATAGGTAAATCTTATTTTTGTTACACCAAGTGAATGGCATTTACTTCACTGTTTATAAAGCCACAGCCCTGATTTCTTTTTTTAATAGCGTCAGTTGATAATTTCAAACACCCAGAGGATTTGCCCAGTCATTAATTTAGTATTTTAATCAGTATTATACACCAAATGTCTTTTTTAATATCCCCTGCTGTATTTGTGCCTTTTGAGTTTTATACAAGAATTTAAGGAGACAAAGTCAGATGGACTTCCGAGATTACATTTCAGAGATTTACCTTGGAAGGAAAGCTTTGCTATTTCGTTATATACATTTAGCTCCAGGAAGACAACGGTCTTTGACATTATACAAGTTATCTATTAGGAATTTACGGAGTTTTTCTTTGGCCAAGCACATACCCTGACCATTTACACATTTAAAGATAATCAGCATGTTTGAACAAATCAAAAGGAAATGCTTCCCTTACCCACAAATAACTAACAATTACTTGCATCAGAATTTTCATTAGTGATCATCCTAAAATTACTGTGTAAATGTATCTCAGTGATACTGTTAAACACACTTCACCCACACTGAATAATTATGTCTCCAGAATTAGGCAGCTAGCCTAAAGTTCTCAGGTAATGCTTTACCTTACTTATGAATATTTAAGCTTCTAACCTAATATGTATCTACTTGGATGTTTTGTAATATTTTTTAAGGAAAAACCAGTAACTTCCAAAGGACAGAACACTGTCCTGAGTGGCCACCTGACAATAATATGTAGACCGCATGACAACAACTCAAAAAGACTTTTAACTTCATGTTCCTACATTACCACTCCCATAGCATCTACTAGGCTGGAAACAGCTTGGAAGATGAAGGAAAACAAGGAATATAATCTCTAAAAGCTAAAAGAAATAGAATTACAAGTGTTGGCTGTCTCTGTGTTTTTAATGTTTTCCAAGACTGAAATATAGTGCCTAAAATTAAAATACCAATTGGAGCTGCCAACAATGACAACAAATGTTGGTAAAGTGATTTCTCATATACAAGTATCTAATTCCTACTTCTCTTCAGGTTTTGGACACAAAACTGAGTGACGGAATTCATGCCACAGTTAAATCAAGACATCACCTCCAAAAGCACAGTTATTTCAAAGTTTTTCTACTACATTTTTACTAAGATAGACTTTTCAAAAGCTTATGGTTTTAAGAACTAGCACATATAAGAAAAACATTGGTTTGAGATGATTTCTTTTGCCACGTTTAAAGTATGTATCACAAAAGCATTAGAAACAGATACTGCAGGATTTCATAAATTCAGAAAAGGCTGGAGTGAGACACCTGCAAATTTAATGTCGTTATTTATAGGCACTCCTATCATATTGCCATCATCCACTATTTGAGACATTGAAACGAATCCCAAGCCTTAAAATAAGGATCAATTTGTACTGGAAACAAACTGAACACATATGGCAATGCTGGGCACTATTTGAATTGATCCTTTCAAATCATACTTAAAACAAAAATTCATCATTCTCAAATTTAAAGGGGAAAAATCCTTAAATAATCACTGACTCTACATGGTACTGCAATGACTAGCACGCTTATGCTTTTTATCATGTGTTGGCTTTTTTCTTTAAAGCAATACACAGAATGAAACGCAAGAGGGAAAAATGATCACAAGCAGAAATGCCAAGCGTGTCTGTTCTCGTATTCTAGAAAACCATTCCCATGCAAATAAACATGGACAGGCTTGGATGCTGCCATCAATTCTACTTCTCACAGCATCTCTCAGTGAGATCTTCCCAGTTGCACTAAAAATACTAATACACTGCTGAGTATAAAATGTTTTGAACTGGGTTTGGTGGGTGTGGTTTTATTGTTTGTTTGGTTTTTTTCTCCATTCTAGATGGTGCTAGCATGTTTGAAGGATTCTCTCTCAGACCGTTACAAATCTGTAGGCCAAACAACTCAAGACACTTGAGCTTCCCAATGCGAAATTGTTGATACTATCAAAATTCCAACTGCCATCCTACCTTAAATCCCACACAAGTCAATTACTTTAACTATAGTAATCATTCCAGATACAACATGGAAGGACCAAAAGGAATGATCTTTATCTCTACTTTCCCACAACTTCTGTAACATCAACTATCCAGAAGATATGAAACACTGAAAAATCTCATGTTCAATGGAAAGCAAGAGGGAAAGATAGAAAAAGCAGGTCTTGACTTTAATTCTAGGGTGGTTTTGAAAGTCAAATAAGGCAAATGTCTGCAAATGTGATGCAGATGGCGTAACACACTTGCGTCTTTTATGTCATGTTCAAGACTTTGATTTTGAGTTAGAAAGTGTCACATTACAAGGCACTCAACATCACCTTCGCAGCTTCCTATAAATTAATTTCTTTATTCAGATTGCCTGTTTCCAGAGTGGAAAAGGACAGAAAAACAAGTGAAAAACCCTCCACCCAAATATTACAGGATGGAATGAAATATAGAAGATACAGAATGGCAGAAGAGTGTGGTCAAATTTCTATTAGGAAGGGTTCAGAATGTGATTAAGATCAGTCTAGAACAGCTCAGAATGTTGCTCTTAGCCTTACACAGGGATATATCTTGGACATCCAGGTTCCTCTTATCCCTGTATCCATCAAGCTACTAGAAATTTTGAATTTATGTCAAAACAGAGTTTCTGAGGGTTTTACTATTTTTTAAATATTTTACTCAGTAGCCCTTCCATCATCAACATCTATAGCAAAGCAATGAGGACAGGAGGTGGTCTTGTAAAGTATTTTCAGAGTAAGACAGCAGTGACATGTATTTCACAATTAATTATTGATGCATTTGAGAATGAAAAAAATATTAGAGGTAGACGGTAAGGCAACAATCCATTGGCTTCACCTAGGTATGCAATTTGACCGTGGAAATTTTATCTAAGTGTGTTTAGAATTAGAGGAAGTCATCTGACCCTAAGGCTTATGGTTTTCTTAGGATTATGATGATCAAAAAAGGAGCTGAAATATAAACATTATCCAAAGACTGGAAGATTAATGCAGCATTTACTGAACACATCAAGAACACCAGCCTAGTGATGCCTGGTAATTCCTACACCAGCATCGCACCAAAGCCTCACGCCAAACTGATCAAACTCCGCATCGCCATTTGTGGCGATTTCTACAAGCAGGCTCAGGCAGTTTTTTAATCAGCTTACAGATTTTGCTGAAGTTATAGGTGTAGTCAGATAATGCGATAAAAATAAACCCAAAGCCTTTCTACCAACAGCTGCTGATTTTTTTAGGACTGAAGGCAAGACCTATTGCAGTAACTGACAACGGAAGGCAGCAGAGCTTCCCCAACTCCCCAAAAGAGGCCACCAGCCCTGGGCTTCCCGTGCTCCTACAACATATCTCAGCCCTCAAGTCAGGGTGCTGAGCCCTGCCCGCAGAGCCTTTACAGCTTTTCCTTCCCCTGGGTGCAGCTAAAGCTCGCTCCTGCTCTACAGGCATCTGTCTTGTGTAACCTCAATAAAATATTGAGGTTATCTCACCATCTCTCTTACTGCCTCCTAATTCACAAGACAATTTAAGCTACTTTTTCATGTGTGGAACAAAAGATCAGCGTGTATTCAGCAAACATCATGGCCTTTTGGGGATGGGCCATGCCCTTTTAGAGCCCTGTGTCTACAAGGAACCAAGCAACTGCTTGGACTGGTTCTGCACTGTAGAGCACTCACTAGTTTTCCTCAAAATTAAGGCTAGACGTGATGAATAAAAGGGTTTCCAGTCTGTCCCCAAGATGTTAAATATGAAAATTCCAAACATCATGAAATTAAACATCCTCCTCTATTCCGCATAATAAAACCAAATAGCAACAATTGTGTCATTAAAAGCCAAAAGCAGCTAGTATGAAAAACGGGAGCAGCCCCAGTATTTTTCCCTCAGGTTCTGTCAGCAGCACATGCTGCCTGCGAGAAGGAATACCTATATCCATATGCCTTCTGTCAGCCCGTATGACAAATGCAGCACAGTCTTTGTGCTTCCAGCAAAGAGAGAGTGAATGATAGATAAAGCCCCTCTGTGTTCTGATTCACGGATAGAAGGCGTTGCACAAAGAAAAATGTCACGTCTGCATGCCAACTGGGGAGATGCAACCACTGCAGCTGTGAGCTGATTGAGAAAAAGCACTGGTTTATTCTATATTTATGGATTTGAATCCAAGCTAAATGTATTTGTAAACCACTGGGGCTCAGGTGTCACTTGGCTCCATCCACTGTCACAAGCAATACGACCGCTTGGTCTGGGCATGCCTGTGCTGTAAGTTCCCAAGCCTCGCAGTAGCAGCGATTCCCACCTCCTCACCGCAGCGGAATCGGCGACTGAGGGCCAACGGCGGCATCGGAACAGCTTGGAGTCATAGGCCAGCAGCAAACTGCAAATTCCCTCTAGTTATGGGAGGAAACGGGGAGATTGCTGGTTCAGGGGGATTGCTTTTTCTTTCTAGCGATCTTCCAGCGGTGCAGGACTTCCCTATGGCTATGTCTGAAAGGCAAAACGGGTTTCCCAAGTGACCGTGCCAAGGAACTGCACGATTAGCACTTTTGCAGGGCTCAGCTTCCCACACTGCAGTGAAGGAAAACAAAAGGCCACACCAGCTTCTCTTGTGCCCCGTCTAACTTGGTCTATTCCATTCTACTTCCCACGTTCTAACAGAGAGAAATTCCAGGTTTCTTAGAAACACATGCTGATGTTAGAAAAATATTTTATACAAATAAATATAGCGGAGAAAATGAATATTAATTAGGGTCTTCCCCAAACAAAAGGTAGAATTCACATCCCTTGAGTCCTTTTCAGCAGGAAATTATGACCCACTGGATGTCTTACAGACCTGCCTTACAGGGATACCTTACAGATCGGGATGACTTGAGGGGGTGGGTGACTGCCTTGGGTCAGAGGTTTCACCAGACCCTTTGTAGATGGCTAAACTTAGGAGTTATTCAACCTAACCAAACATTGGGCTTTTAAACTCATACATCACGTTCGTCGCTAAGCCGCTGTTTGTTTGGCTTGCTGGGTACCAAAGCTGATTTGGGGTAATCCACAAACATGCAATTTCCGATACAAACATTCCAACTGTTCGGCGACTGTGGCAGCAGTGATCATTCCCGAATAACACCACTGTAATAGGAGGTGCTTACTGGCTGGGTTATTACAGGGTCTGTTTCCATGAAGCTCCTGTAAAAATCCATAGGCACAGTAACCATTATTTGCAAGTGAAAACAGTTGCTGATGTCTGCAATTGTTTAGTTTGAACAGAGAACAGACACCTGCATGGGCAAATGGATGCGCATGCAGATTTGTTCCCAAACGTCAGACAGGTTTGATCCAAAGCCACCCAAGCTCTTTGGAATATTCCTGTTCACTTGGGGGATTTTGCCCACTGATGGTAGTTCCACACTACTGCCGTTACTCCATTGCTAAATATCAAGAAGCAGCTTAAAATTTTCTTTTACTTATAGCACAGTTAAACTGATACTTAGTCAAATCAAGCCCAAATACTCTAAGAAGGGATAATCTCAAGAAGTAAGCCTGGTAGTCACTACGTAATTAAGCATAAATCATACTGTTATGTATCTTCTCCTCCAGTGGATATTTGCAACCGAAAATCAGGGATAGTTTTTTTTTCCCCTCCAATAAGTCTGTTTAATGAGAATAACCTCCAAATTTTTAAAATCTATAGATGTATGTTAAAGCTTTCCAATACAAAGAAGAAAAGAAAACAAACCCTCACAACTGCTTGATAGAGCTCAAAGACCTTTCACAGTTACATTTATTGCTGACGTTGATAAAGGCTCAAAATAACTAGGAGCAGAAATCAAATATTCTGAAAAGCTTTTGAAATCTGTAATTGTGTTCACATTGCACTGGGGTTTGTTTTGTTTAAATCCAAAGGGCCTCAATAATTAGAAAGCTGCCCCATCGCCCTCGGGCAAAAGAGAACCACCAACTCTCTGATGCTACTCAAATAACCAAGGAACATTTGATGCGTCTCGCTATTACACGTTCGCTTCTACACAGGGATTTTGGGGGCCTTCATCTGTTCTGCGGGCGCGTGGTCTCAAACAGACCCGAAATGCTGCCAAACCGACTGCAGCGACCTCCGGCGTTTCACTGGGTGGCCCATCAGCGCGGGAACAGGCGTCTGGTTTGCTTTGCCGAACCCCCTCGTGATTTCTCTTTGAGAAACTAAAGCTTCTGTTCTTTTGGTTTAAGCCACCACACTTTGAGTTGTTGTTCCTGGTTTGAAGCATGTTTAATTCACATTCAGTTATGTGTAATCTGGCAGGGGGCTAGAAGGAATAATTTATAAAGGAGATAAATTCGTATAGATTCGCCAAGTGCCTACTGAGCGAGGATATAGCCATCTATAAATATTTAGAAGAATTAAACAGCAAGGAAAGATAAATATTGTTGAAAATAACACTTTTAGTGGGCCACTGAAGTATAAGTAGGAATAAATAAAAGCAAACAAAGGCTAGGAACACAGAGGGAAAGTTTAGCAGTATAATCAGGTAAACAAAACCAGGTCAGGTCTCTGTACCTCTGCCATCACTCACATTTATCATCTCAAACATACTGTGCGATAAATATAAGACAATAGCTGGCTGATGAGGTGACTGACCTCAGTGGGTCTGTGTTTCTGATTTTCAGCGGAGCAGCTTGGGACATAGGTTGTATCTCTGTTTATGCTACCCATCTTAAACTAACCATCAAACAAGCTTCTTTCTTCACACTGCGTACCATTTTTTACGCTTTATCTTTGGGTTAACATGTATTTAGTTGCAGGTTAAGACCAATAGCTACAACCATCTGTTCTTCCTATAATGTTAGAAAGCCGTGTCAGGTCGAAGTAGCATGCCAGCTCGTACCTTAAGACACGCGTTGCTACACTTCAAAAACCATTTTTTATTAACAGCATACTGAAGATGTCAATGCATGTATCTACTGGTTTTTACAAGAGCCTGTAGTGACAGGACAAGGGGTAATGGGTAAAAATTGAAAACAGGGATGTTTAGATTGGATATCAGGAAGAAATTCTTCACAGAGAGAGTGGGGAGGCACTGGGACAGGTTGCCCAGAGAAGCTGTGGATGCCCCATCCCTGGAAGTGTCCAAGGCCAGGCTGGATGAGGCTTGGAGCAACCTGGTCTAGTGGAAGGTGTCCCTGCCCATGGCAGGGGGGTTGGAACTGGATGGTCTTTAAGGTCCCTTCCAACCCTAACCATTCCATGATTCTATGGTTTATATTCCTATCATCCTGTAGATAAACATAGATGTGAGTTTACATACACACACCTCATGCGAGGACCACATCGCATGTCCACCACTCACCTTGAAAAAGAAAGTAAGGAAGCTATATCCATTATTGCTAAAATTTTGGCACAGATTCCAGTCTGCCTCCTGATTATTCCTATAATTAAAGGGAGGAAAAAAGTATTGTTCTCCTACCAATAAACTATCATCCAAAAAAATGGTTAAGTGCAGTTTTGCTAGTCTCCCCTGCGAAACTTCCACTGCTTTTGGGTGAGCTTTTTCCCCTCCTTCCTTAACGAGGGCATGAAGATCACCAGACACCATGCCATGGCAAGTGGACATTCATTTAGTGGACCAAGTGGGAGCTGGCCTGCAACAGGGAAAGCTGTATAGTCACACAGACGTACGGGTGTGGGTGACTGGGACCAGCACTGCGTGGCTGGTTGGCGCAGGTGAGCCCTGGTGAGCCCACGCTCCCTCCCCATCAGTGTTGGCACCAGCTCGACCCCAACACGCAGCCTCCCACCGCACGACGCCACGTCAGGCCGCGTGGTGACGTCACACACGCTCGACTGATACTGCGGGGTTCTAGAGCCAGAGGTTGGCACGGATTGCCCGTTGAACCAGTCCTCCCTGATACCACCACGCTGTGTTTTCAAAAAAAACTCTTAGACACACCTCTCATAACACACATCGCTCAAGGTTTGGCTGATACTGCAGGAGGAGCTCATCTTGCACGAGGAGATTGTCACATCATCTCTTAATGAGTGGTCTGCTATTTAAAGAAATTAAAATGGTGTCCCTTCAAGACGCAATCACACTTCTATTGCGCTATATCATACCCTGACTCCTGTCAGAGCACAAAAAAGATTGCCCAGAGAACCTTTGTGGCATCTAAATACTTCACCAGTATTACTTTCAAACTTGTCGAAGTAAAAAGATAAACCTGATTACACCTCATTTTTCCACTTCTGGATGGAAGCAAGTTTGAAACAACAGGAAAGGGCTAAAAAAAAATTTAAAGTATTAAGACTGGCTATTTCTCCACTAATCATCTCATGGGAATTTTAGTGAGAGATATTAAAAGTGTACTTGGGGAGTAAGAAATCTCTCTTCTGTCTCTTGGAAAAGCAGTATTTTACTGACATGCCATTGTTATTACGGAGGTCTGGGTTCATATAATTAGTTTATATGAAAAAATGTTTTGAGGTCGTTAATTATTTGGGTAATGCATACTTTGTACAGTTTTATTCTTAAAATGTAAAGTCTAAAAACTCTTTACTAAGAGCAATAACTCTGAATAATCCTAAATAGAGCTTGACTTCATATTAATTGATCTGCTAAATCAAAGTGGTTATTGCCTGTATATATTTAAAAAACAGATATTAAGATCTTAATCACTACTTCTAACAAGTTCTGCCTTGTTTTGGTAGTAAATACTGTAATATCCTAAATGGAGCTTGACTTCATATTAATTGATCCGCTAAATCAAAGTGGTTATTGCCTGTATATATTTAAAAAACAGATATTAAGATCTTAATCACTACTTCTAATCTTGAAGTTCTGCCTTTTTTTGGTAGTAAGTACTGTAATCCTATGTGGTTTATTCTTTATCTCTTATCTCTGAAAGTTATTAGATTTGCTCCCAGAGAAGTCTGGTTTGTTTTCTTTGTTTTGTCTAAATATCCCTAAAAACATCCTATAATATCAAAGAGAATTTATAATTTTGTATTGTATCTTTAGAAAACTTGTGACTACTTAAAATAATCCCATTGTTCTCATAAAATCATAAATAATTTCTGTATTAGGTCCTTGTTATGTGGAACATGTCAGCTCTACTTGATGCAAAATATCTACTTTATTGTGAATAAGGCTGAAAAAAATTCTAGCCGAGGTAGCCAGTTAAACTAGAAAACACTTCAAGTAAAACGGTTCTCTGTCTCTGCTGTGGGCACAGCATGACTTTAAATGTACTAAATTCATGAATAGGTGGCAGAAGTATTCCTGGCCCAAAATGAGTTCTAGAAAGCGTAATTCTGTCCTGCACATTTGATCATGGTGTCCAGTCTTGTCTTTGGTTCACCTGCTATTTTGACCTTATCCCATGAATTCCCAGGTTATGGTTTTACAGAGTAATTTACTGACAGACGAAGTATCCAAAACAGTTACTTGACCTTTCCAGATTAACTGAATCTAAATTAAAGTATGAGCAATTCATGTAGTAGTTATATTTTCCACCTTCCCCTATTGATATCCACCCCCACACACACCCCCTTTCAGTACTTTTATTAGTACTAGTTAATGTTTGCTTGTCTCAGAAGTTAATTTCTGAATTTTAAAAAAAAAAAAAATCAGTGTAGAAGCACTTTCTGGGCTGATGCTGTGAGGTGAATTTTACAGCCTATCATCATTATGATTTCAGTCCGATTTCAGGGAAAGACAGTTCTACGGACTGCAGTGAAGAACAGATTATTCCACAGATTAAAGACAAAGCCCAAAAGTATACATGATGACAGCTGCAAATAAACCAGTGTCTTTTCAGTTTCTGCAAAACGTTACATTTTCTCAGCTGAGTAATGGACTAAGCAATTATGGGATACATATCATGAGAGTATGTTTTCAAAGTCATAGAGGGAAACATCCCCATTTCACATCGCTAACACCACCACAGCACACCAAGATTACTTCCTATTTGGTATGCAAGTCGATTCAATAAAAAAAGGTAACGATATTTATTGCAATCAAAAGGATTTATGATATTTCACCTAAATATTTTTAAAGTATTTCACAAAAGGGGCTTATATCCCAGCCTTTAATGGGCAAAACTGCATTTGACACACTGGAAGGGAAATATTCTGCCTCTAGTGCAGATGATTAAAAAAAAAATCTACCAACCATGCTAAGACTTTTAAAGGAGTATGATATTGTTTGACCCAAGAGACAGACAAGGAAACGACATTCTTCAATTCCTAGTCCCATCTAAACCCAATACAATACAAACGACTTACTGGCTGTTTTATCTGCGCGTCATCAGTCAGACCAAGAAGATGGCCATTTGTCCCACTGAAGCACATGTTTCCGTAGCACCTTCATGTTTTTTAGAAGATACTGTTGCTACCACAGCTGTTTATTTACAGCAACAATCCATTTAAAGTTTTACAGACGCCTGAAGTGCTGATAAACCTCCATCGCCCATCAATCTCTCTGACAAATCAGACTGGAAACCTTTAAAGATATTAGCTCAGAATGGAAGGAAATTTTTTCCTGACATGTTTATCTTCACTCTGACACATTTACACGAAAAATAAATTGCACAGTTCTCTTCTGACACATTAACCACGTAATGTATACATAATTACTCATATTCCAAAAATCATGAATACATGGCCAGTAAGACAGGACTTGTCCTCCAGCATGCACACAATTTTAGTGTGAACTAAGAACCTGATACAGAAAGTCACGTTTCATGGTTAGACTCACAAAAAATAAGCCAGGGAGGTTGATGAGGCTGGGGGTCACTGGCAGCCAGCACAATGGTTTGTAAGACCAAGAAAATGAATCACACAAATACAGTCTTATTTCTGTTCTGTGATTACAGACCTTCACGAAGGAATCCTGTAGAGGTCAACAGATGACAACCTTTTAACAGAATGGTAAGACAACTTAAAAAAAAAAAAATCTGCTGCTTAAATGCACATTAGCTATAGATAATGTATGTATAATTATATTTTATATGTGCATATTTATAAAGCAAACTAACTACAGGAAAATAACTTCTGAAAGCCATCATTTTATAGCCCACATCATCTTAAAACTATTTCCTCTTTAGACCTGGTTTTGAAAAGAAATGATGGCAAGCTTTTTGCCCACTTACACCCCCCTCTCAGAAGATAAACCACCAGGCATTATTTCTAACAGCCTGTTCTGTTATTCCACACCCAGTCTCTGCTCTAATTGTGGGCAGGAATAAAGCACTGAGCTGTGGAGCTTGAATGTATTCAGCAATATTTTTTTTTTTTTAAAGTCACACAGAAAATCATAGTCTGTCCTTTACCTTCTGGTTTTGTAAAATCACTGTCATAATGCTGAATAACAGTATTAATTATTGCCCGTAAGATCATGCAGTAATATGAGGAGAATTGAATATTATGGCTACATCTGACTTTCACAAGAAGCAACGTGACCATGAATCAGCATGAAATTCAGAGCCGTTCTCACCCCTGCAGTGCTTCCTTCGTGGTATGTGCCACGAACGGGTGATTTACAGCTCGGAGTCTCCCCAGCTCCGGAGCGTATCAGCCAGGAGACCCCAGCAGATACAGCCTGACAGCACGCGCCACAGCGGTCACGTCTGCACTGCTACAGTTCGGCTCGGTTGCTAAGCATCGCTATCACGACAGTATCAAGAGCAAAGTTGGTTTTCCTCAAGTCTGAGGAGAACAGCAATTCCCACGTTCATCTGAGCGTTTGTCCCTAAACGCTTAGGAAGTGCTGAGCGTCCCAGGGCTTTCCTCAATTCCTTGCTCCCTCCAAGACAAATGCTGGAGGTCTGAAGAGGCAGGCAAGCAAGCCAAGCGGCACACAGCCTCTTAAGGCCATTTATCCTGGCCTTAAATGATCATTTATGCCTCTTGACAGATCCAGGAGTTGCCCCAGGGAGCGAGTTTTCCATTATGTTGTTGCCCACACTACGGGTAGAAACTTCCAAAAGTTCTTTAAGTGTTGAGTACAACAACCAAGCCTTATTTCAAGCCTCTAAAGCATGTTCCAGCAGCAAAAAAGTACACAAGCCAGAATTATTTAGCAAGTGGAAAACATACTCTGTCCCAAATTTCTGGTGTTTCCCGTTACTGTGGTGAATACTGTGACAGAAACAAGGGAAACCATGCCTCATTTTCCCCAAAACCACACCTAATATTTGACAACCTTTGTTAAAAAGACTGATCAATCTCTCCTATGTGTTGCCCTGTGACTAAGCTCTTGATAAAAGGTTCTAGAAATGCTGTATGAGTTGTATTTTATTTTCCCAAGCCACCTATATTTATGGAAGAAGGGAAGTTGGTTACAGAATAGAAGCACCAACCAAAGCTTGGCTATTGTTTTCCCTTCTGTCTGTTTTGCAGACAGACTCAGTAGAGGTCAGTTTGTGATAAAACCATGGAAGATAAGAGACTTAATGACTCACATCTGCAATTCTAAATTATTCAGTTAGCACTTGAGTACTAACCACAGGCACAATAAATAGCAGCTAATACACGTCATGCATGTTTCATGAAGGGAAACTGTACCCTCTGGAGCATCTTACAGTTATCGCTGAAAAGAGCAAGTGTTCTCAGCATCATTTAAGACCAGTTTTTCCTGCTATTACTTTAACTTTCTGCAGTAAAACCTCCCATTAATTTGGAGTTTTATTCAGGTACCAAAGACAGAGTGCCATCTATTTAAAAAAATATTTACTTTTAGAGTCACAAATACAGGGGGAAACTTTCTACAAATGGGTTGGCTCATTTTCCCCGTGGCTTATGCAACTCTCCTTTGCAGGGGTTGCAGATAAATGGCTGTAGCCTCACGTGCTTCATGTTCAGCTGGACTATCTCAAGGTTGTGTACTATCTAAAAGCCAGACACTTTCATGAGGAACGGGGTGGTGGTCACCGGTATTGCAGCGACTTTGCGTACCGCAATGAAAGTCCTGTCTTGCTGGATGCCTGGGAGCAGTTGGATGCTCATGAAGCGTTTGCACCCGTCATCAGGGAGCTTCTCATGTTGTCTGCAGAGACTGAACATGACTAAAGTGCCTTTTCCTGCTTCTTGGAAACGAGTGCCTAGCACAAAAATACTGAACAGAAACTCAGAAAAGGGAAGAAAACAGGAAGTACAGAAAGGTGAGTAACAAGTACAATTTCAGGCAACTTGCTAGCAACTTGCAGTCTTAGGAAGCTGGGTCCCTCATATACTGTAATCAGTCATTACCACCTTTAAATCAGTTATGAGTGAGAAAACCTGAACAAACCTCACTGTTACTTAGTTATCCAGGAGAACGTTCCGGTGAGCTTCCCTGCAGCGAAGTCTCTGCTGTTACTGTCCGCAGTAGGATTAAAAGCAGAGTTTATGAGACGTAGAATAGCAAAGCAAACAAGCAGGATTAAAAGATAAACCCCAAACATCCACAGAAGTGCTTGGCACAAAGTAACAGTCTGCTAAAGCATCATCAAAGGAGAAAAGAAAACTTCGCTTTAAATAATTGCATCGCAAACACCTCTGATAGATGGAGGGAGACACCACGAGAGCATAGCCACAGGCTGTTAATTCCAGACCTGTTTTTATCTGGACCTGGCAAAGTTAGTATTTCTGTAACTGTGCTACGCTGAGGCTGCAGCTCACTGAGCTGTTAGCCATTTCCTTACACTTCTCATCTTTTTCTTCTATAATTGGTTCCCTATCCTTGACTTGGGAAGATAGTACCATGTAATATCATTCTGCCAGCAGAATATTTGTTCCTCTGAGGAATTAATGGCAGTGCTCTACATAAAAATGTCTCTATTGAACCAACACAGCTGCTTTTTTAAGTCAATTACAGAGCAGCCATCCAGGAATAGAAGATGACTTCTGAGGCAGGAGGACTCGTGTACCTCCAAAATGCTACCTTTGCTCCAACTAAGCAGCCATCACCCCTCGGGATCTAAGCCATTAAAAAGGTGCCTGACTATCACAGGATCTGTCATCTGATTACTGCACTCTGTCTTCAAAAGAGCGCTTTACTTCACAAAGGTATTAGCAGGGAGTCAAAGTGCCACCAATTTCTCTCTGCTGTCTCTTGGATAGTGGTTTCGTCTCTCCCAGTTAATAAGGTTAAAGAAGTAGAGATTGTCAGTGAAGTCACAGAAAATTACAAGTGAAACTTTTCAGTCATTGCTATTCCTGTGTCTCTGCCAAATTCCTCTTTTCCTTGAAGTTTTACTTAGAATGAAATACACTGAATTCTTAGAGAAATAGCAATGTTTCATGCACAATTAAAACCCTCGTACTAACCTTCCCCTCAAACAAATGCGTACAAATACCCAGAAAAGAGCCCACAATAAATCTGAAAAATAAATGAGCTGCTTTTATAGCAAGAGCTTCAAAGACTCCAGCAAGCGACTGGTTTTGCTATGTTTTACTTCTTCACAGCCTTTCAAGGTGGATCACCTTCAACATAGCCATTTCTAACTTTGGCAGGTTATCAGAGAAAGACCAAAGTCCCTATTTTTAGCATATTCATGTGATGATCCATGCATCTGTCCAAGGCTCAGGTCCCTAAAACAGCAACACCAGAGGGACTGGGAGATGTAAAATGCCCATCTGCCAGTACACTTCATCTCTTCACTTTCCCAGCTCTCTTCACCATGTTCTCAAGGAAATGAGAGGTTCACAGGGGACCTTACAGAGAGTAGCAAATTGCCTTTTCCCTTACTCCATCCATAAAG
Source organism: Eurypyga helias (assembly GCF_000690775.1). NCBI lineage: Eukaryota > Metazoa > Chordata > Aves > Eurypygiformes > Eurypygidae > Eurypyga > Eurypyga helias. The sequence continues at coordinate 58,238 of NW_010267344.1, read as the reverse complement.
ACAGATAAATCTACATGGAAATCAACACATGGATTTAGAGTTGAGAATTAAGTTCATTACAGAACAACTCCTGTCCTCAAAAGGTATGGGTATCTCTCAAACTTTCATGAAACTCCAGCTGGTTTTAAATTCTTTACGTGTAGTTAGAACATACACTTGTCCCACATACTTCAATTTGAAGTGGTCAGTCTGTACAATAAAACAATCATAGAATAAATTTTGTGCAGACCTGGCTGGTTTTGCTGTTCTTCTGAAGAGCGGAAAAGCCTGTTTACTAGCTTTAAAACTTTGGAATCCTGATGGTTTCTTCCCAAATACATCAAACAATTTTCTGCAAGATGTCTTTAATGAGCTTAGAACTCAGCAGAACAGTCTTCGCTACAACTGAAGAGTTGGTTGGTTAAAAAAAACAACCAGCCAACCCAAGAACCACAACAACAGCAATCCCCAAAGCCACTGAGACACTGCAAATTGCTTCACTCCATTAAGCAAACAGTTTAGGAATTCAGGCAAAAGAGAAGTGTCCATTATGGCTGGAAACTTTGCTTATGTAAATAACAGATATGGTAGGCCAGAACTTTCCTGAAACTAATTTAATTCATTCCTTCACAGCATCTATTATAGTAAACCATTATTAGGTTGCTGCCTAACAGGTAAAATTGTACTGTTCTCATTATGCCCACAAAAACTCTTAAGTGTTTTTTGACATGTATTATGACAGTATTTGTTAAGTCAGATAATGATCAGTTCTGCATTGAAAGACATACGATCATCCAGCCACCACAGTATTGTGAAGAAAGAAAACTGGCGTAAGCAGAGATGTGATTAATATTATTATTAGGAGAGTACCCAACTACTGCCCCAGCAATGAAAAGTAAAATCAAAATTGCCACTGGCTAAAGATGTGAAAGAAATTCAAACTAGAAAATAGTTTAAGGTTTTAGTTTTCAGCACTAAAAGAAAAATGTACATAGCCAGAAATGGAAATTAAACTTAATGTAAACAAAGCTTAAATTAAATTGAAATATCACGTTTTTAAAATAACAGTAAGATGAAATACAAGTGCAAAGGCAGAAAGGAGTGGGAGACGAGAGAAGGTAGCTACAACGACCAAATGTGAAATGATGTGCAGAAGAGATATTGTGCAACCCTTCAAGGTAAAATAATCTGAGTCCACGAACCTGGAAGAACTGACACGTGCTTTTGCATATCCAGTAATAAGTACTGTGAAGTCTTTTAAAAATGAGAAGTTTTTAATTATTATTAATTTTTAAATAAAAGTAGCACATTAAAAAGGTCTGCAAAGGGTTTGGGTAATTATCTCAAAGGTACAGAAGACTAGAGTGGGAACTTTGGATTACAGTATAAAGATGTAGATATAAAAGGAATGATTTATAAAATGCAACACTAGGTAAGCAAAAATACATCAGTTTGTACTAACTAAGCATCTGTCAAAGAAAACTTTCCCCAAGTAAAGAATAGAAGGCAGATATTACCTGTGGTTTGATACCACCACTTTTTGTCTTTTTGGCAGTCAGTTGGATGCCCTTGAAAAGAGCAAGATCTCAGCTACACTGATTAAATGGCAGTAAACAATGCCCCTGAGGTGCCAAAAAATATTATTCAAGGGTGTCACATGTAACAGTTATAACTGCTATCCTAGGATTCCTCAATTAATGCATTTCCAATAAACACTGGGAAGCAGCAGATATTTTCACTATGTTTTCATTTATTAAAACCTTATCCAGAATTCTCTATGCAATTCTAGCTATTTAACTTAAATAAATAAATGCAAGCTTGTACCAAAAAGGCTCACTACAGTAAGAACAAACTTGATTATGGATAAACCAAATTTCTCATTAATTTAATCCACAATTTGTCCATTCTTCAAAGTGTTTTAATGGAAGTGAAGTGAAATCAGCCCCTAAACAGAAAAACCAGCACCTTATTTTAGTTAAGTACAAAATTCTCATGTCTAACTTCATTCCTTCCAAGCAGGCACCACACACCAACAACTCATACTGCAAAAAAATCTGCAACAGCCATTTTCTTCATTTCAGAGTCAGACCTTCTCTTAAAAAGTGTCAAAGCCCTGTGCTTTATTCTCCAAATATTCCTACACATCAAAAGGAATTGCATTGCTAAGACTGCAGTTGAAGCGTTCTTACCTTCAATTTTACAATTCACATACCTTAAAAAAATAATTTATCAAGTCTACTGCTAATTATGACCCGTAGCGTAATTTTTTCCCCTTCTACCCAAATAAACCTTGCAATACCCATTGTCACTGTAAATTACTTACAGCAGAGCTGCTGAATGCAAAAACTAGGCATACTGGAAATCCTGTTGGTACACAGAATAGCTTTACAACATACTACACCTTCCTGCTTCTGTTAAACTTATTACTTCATATTTCAAGCAGAAGTAAATATTCCCCTTGTGGGAAAATACTGTCTATCTGTGTAAGACTTAATGACAAAAGGTAAATTGTGCTGTTGGTTCGAGTTAGACATGCAATACACTTCAATAATGTGCTATTTCCTTCTCTATAAGATACAGTCCTAAAGAAAACATGATTAGAAAACCCATTTGTGTTTGAAATTTCCTTTGATTGTTTTAAAAGCTATTACCCACATCAACATTGTACTATTTTTCCCTCATCCATTTCCATTATCCGTTTGGTTCAGAGTAATGCTGTCCCAGTAGGTTTCCCAAAAGGATTTGAAGTGTATATAGTGCTCTGATTGAAAAGCCAAGCAAACAAAAGCCTACCCATTCAGCACATTCTTAAAGACAGTTAGAAGAATAATAAGAATTAAGTATTACATTCAAAGATCCTCATTTCACGTTTTCATTAGAGCACACTCTCCTCAAAATAGAAGAAAAATATCACTAAAGACTTAATTTATTGTAAAGATTTGATAAATTTTTCCCAAGAATCTTCCTTTTTATTAGGAATTCTACAAAGAGGAAAACACAGCCAATCTCATCCAGTCACTCCTTTCAACTGCTCATTTACCAACATTTAAAGCAAAGAACATTTGCTTGGCTTTCATATATCTGATGTCCTCTTGTTATAAAAAGAAAGCTCAGTACCAGAAAAAAAAAACATACAAATAAGGTCCATTTCTGACTAACAGATAAATGAGTTTTTCAGGAAACCTGCGGAAGAACCACAGAGTGACTATGCCTGCATGTATTACCAGTTGTTTACCTAGAAGCGGGCAGAATGAGCAGAAACTCCGAAAAGCAAACAGTGGCAATGAACCCATGAAGCTGATCCCTGATCTAACTGCAGTCAATAAGCCAGATGAACTGAGAGCTCTCGGAAGAGAAATTATTTTCCTGTCAGAATCTCCAATAGCTGTTTAACCCACAAAGGTTAACAGAGTCTATGCTGCTTTAAAAGTCAATTCAGAAATAGCTCTTCATTATTTCCTCTTTTTTCCCTTAAGTACTAATTACTATTCAAGACAAGATTTCATGATAACATTATGTTAACAAGATATGTTTGCTATTTTTCAACGTCTCTCCCCCCAGTGCTGAATTTTGCCTAGCAGATTTTCAAGTTTATTTTGTCCAGAATTAATTACTTTCTCTGTTTATTCATCCATTTTTCACTCCAGGTCACAAAGCAGAAAGGAAGAAAGAATTTAAACATCACAGAAAGCATTAATAAACAGAGAACCAAAATGCGTGTTGTTCACATATCGCTGCCTATTACTCATTACTCGGAGAACTAATGGTATCAAGAATGTAACACACGTGCTCTCCTAAGCATAGCCAGGTGAAGTTCATCATAAACTAACCCTTTGAATTTTCAGAAATGCTGTAGATGGGGTTGGTCCATCTCTAGGCAAGGTTTACAGTCTCTTGTCAACATCAGACAAACCACCTGTCTTTGGCCAGAACGAGGCCCATTCATATGTATGCCCTGTTCCTGTTTCTAGCCAAAAGACGATGCCTAGGAAAGTTATAAACGTATGACAAGTACATATGTTACCTCCCCAAATCCCCTACCAAATACCAGCCATTTCCAACTAAGCAGCAGCTGTATGAAGCTATCATTCACTCATCCACTAGAGGAAAAAACAAAAAAAAAAAAGCACAAACCCAAAACAACAATTTTTTTTTTTTAAATCATCACAAATAAACCCACAAGCTGTGCATGTGTGCGCAAAATTAGAATGAACTCTTTAAGAGTCTCCTAGAAAATGAATTTAACACACTTAATACCAGCTTGGTCACTCTGGGGCGTCTCCTAGAAAATGAATTTAACACAATACCAGCTCGGCTTCTTTGGGGTGGAGGGAGGCCAGTTTGAACCACCCAAGAGCTGCAGCTCTCCAGGAACCAACTGGTCTCAGATTTCCACGCTACAACACACTAGAACCACCTTAACAGTACTCGCTTGTGATGTATATCGTGTTGGAATCTTATTAGTCTGCTACTGCTTGTTCAGGGTTGCTTTCTCCCCATTCGATATTAGCAGAGAATCATGATTTCCATACAAGCTTGACCTTGAAAAAGTACCATTTGTAGATGGCGTTAAGGTCAATCGACAGATAATAATTCACTCTGCTTCATGCACTGCTTCGTTGGGATGTGCAGCTCGCTTTTGCAGCATAAAGAGTCTTCAAAAGCTGGACTGTAGTTTTGGTAAGCATCTTTCAAACCTACTAAACTGACACGGTTGCTCTGGATGCTTCATGTTTACCTGCTCCTCGTGAGAGTTTTCTGGATCTGGCTGCTTTTGACGCTGCAGAAGCAGTGAAGTAAGTCACCTACAGAGTTTGAAGAACTAACGCTTCTTCCTGGAGGACAGTTAACATGTGGAAGGGGAAAAAACCAAACTGATAATGCTAATAGTGCGAAAGTTGCACATCCCTAATTGTCTCTTCCAGAAGAATTTAGTCACTTACATGACTGGAAGTCCAAGTGGCGTAATCCTTTATCACACACAGATGCACTTGCGAGTTTCAATAGAATAGTTTCCTGTTAGAAGTCAGTTTAACCTAAATTCTTTTCTCCAACTGTAGCCCTGGCTAACTGGAAACACACGAGAGTAAACAGAGCCTCCAAGCCTAATGAGTATCCTGAAAGGATTAAATAAAATCTAGCTGAGCAAACATGACATCATTATAAATCTCTCAAGAAGGCTGAAGGATTATTAAGTGCTCTATGATTTTTCTGACTAGAGAAGCAAGCTACTTTGGGACATGTCTCAGCCTACATTAGTGGGATTTTTGTACGTTTGCCTCATCAACTGGATTATCAGGAAGAGTAAAGTCATTTAGAGAAACAGATTTTTTTTTTTTTAAGATACTGTAAAGGCAAAGCCAACAAAATCTAAAGAAAATTTAATTCATAAAAGCTGTAAAGATTTTATCATATGAACAATTGGCAGTATGTAGTAATTCGTAATTACTGCAGTGGTTCTAGACCCAACTGGGTTTTTCCTAAGATTAATTGAAAAATACAGCAAAAGTTTGTTTTGTGGATTTTGGGGGGGTGTTTGTGGTGGGTTTTTTTGTTTGTTTTGTTTTTTTAAATGGAAGATAAAATTTCTGCCTTAGAAAAAAGGACCCCAATATATCAAAATCACAAACATGCCACTGAATGTAGCACTCACTCACTGATTTATAAAATACTAATAATTAAGAATAAAGATAATTAAAATGGCCTACCCCTGAAGTCTGTTCTCCCTGTTCAGATGCTTCCTACACTTGATGCAATTGGAGCTGTAACCCAAAATGTGAGCTTGGGGAACCACCAAGTAAAACTACTTCAAGGGATGAGAGGAAACTCATTTCCTTTAAGGAACACTCCATGGACAACCAGCAGAGAAAATCCATTAACCACTTTTTAAAAAGAATAAATCCACTTTGTAAGTACAAGACATAAATACAAACTGTTCACCAATTCATTTATAACGGACTCTTCTATTATATTACCTGTTTTTTGAGTGTGTGTGTTTAAAATTAGAAAAAAAGGGGTGGGTGGGGAGAAACAAATGCAGGATCTAAACCTTCCTTTATGCTTTAAATAGTCTGTGCAGAAGTAACAGCAAACTCATGCCCTCACAGCCCAAGGGAACATGAGGGTTCTCAGGCTACATCAGAGATGTTTTTGGTCACAGCACTGTCAGAGCAGGTACGAAGATGATGCTAATGATATCAGTGCAGGTGGGAGAACGACTGGGACCTGAAAATCAACCAACACAGCCACTTCCCAGAAGTTGTGCACAAGCCAGAGACACCTGAACAAGAGCAGTTTTGGGGATCCAGGCCTGGCCACTCAGACCATAGCTGCTAATACTGAATTTCCAGGAAGCGCTACGGTCATAAAACATCACGTAGCTGCACAGTTTTCCTGCAAGGATCATTTCTGCAGACCGCCATTCAGTTTATTCACTTACCCATCTCTGCTCTGTCACATCCTGAGATCAAACGACGGGTAACACCTTCCAGTTCTTTGTTTTTCCGCTGGCTGCACACCACAAGGAACTGCAGGAAGAAGAAGGAGGCAGAGGACAATACTGAAGATGCAACTAAGGCACCTGCAGTGGATGAGCACGTTCTGCTTCTGCATTTGAAAGAGAAGGGAAATAACCCAACCCCTCTGCCATGTGGTGTTAATCACGGTGAGAGAAGCCACCTGTTCATGATTTGGTATCATTAGTTTTACAGGAATGGTTGCTTCTAAACTCTCAAAGGAAACAGTGTACTTCACTCTTACAAAAAACGGGTTCAAAAACTAAATTTTTACAGTATTTTTTAAAGACAAAACACATTATTGTTTCATTCATCCTTTCAGTACAATTTTGAGATAAAGTCAAGAGAACATCTGTTTTGGTGAAGAAAAAGTATCATTTTTGTCCAGAAATTCCATGCAACTACAACTGTTATTCAAATCAACCCGCTGAACTAAATTAAAAGTAGCTCTGCTGCGGCACAAATCTTCTCAGAACCAACACTGGCATCAGAATGGTTTGTGGTGAAGATTATTCCTAGGCGTGTATGAACACTTCAGATTGCATCTGTAAAAAGGAATGCATGTATTCCACAATAATAATAAAAATAATAATAATCATAATCTGAATTTTTTGAAGTGTAAATATTGGCACGAGACTAAATCAGTACAGTTGCTCACTAATAATATTCACATAAGTAATTAAGTTTCTAGTCAAATGAAAAGTGAATTTCTGAAACAGCCTTTCAACCTAGAATTAAAATTATAAAAGGGACTCTGTGTACCTGATTTCTTACAACGAAAAACAGTGTGTGATCATCAATTTATCCGTGCTCTGTGCTCCTCCGAAGTCTTTTGAGAAGAAAGTAATTCACTTTGTCTTTGCGACCTGCGTACGTTAATCCGTATCCACCGGATGGGTGGAAGATCTCTACCACCCAGAGCCGTCCGTGACGGATCATTGGATCTGTTGGGTTTTCATCCTTGGCAAAAACCTGCTCTGACCACTGGCTTTCCACCAGGTGTTTAGCCTTGTGGGAGGAGGCTGGAAAGTCACCACATAGGGGTGGGTGCAGCACACACCTGGGGCTACCTCTGGTCACCCTTCATTACCCACAGTTCTAAAAGATCAAGAACTGATTGTTCATACATAGAATATATTTTTAGGGTTTTTTTTTTTTCCCCAACACGTTATTTATTAAAAAGTTCTTCTGCTTAGCATTTCTGCAAGTTTGTTTAGGGTTTTATTCTTTATCCCTTTTTATAGCAGGTGCCAGAAAAAAGGCAACTGCCTTTTTTTTTTTTTTAATGTTTTGTTGTATTCTTAATTCTCACCTCATTTCAACATGTCTAAAATTTATGACTGCTAGGTAACTTTCCCAATATGAAGACAAATTTTAGTGAAGCATAAAATTTGGAATTTAAATTCATTTATTTTTGTTACCATTAATACCTCGTGTGACCATCACTGCTCACTGCAATTTAACACCTACTGCACACTTTAATGTAGCTGAAGTAGTGGGCTCTAGGATCCTTTTATACAAATGACCGTATTGAATGGTCTGTTCAAGTGACTGACTTTTCCTATTTTTTCTTAGTCACACAGGGTACCACATGTGAAAAGACAGACTGAAGGCTGGCCTTGGAGTCCCGAAGCTTACAAGATGCAGCATTGAAGTCGATGATGCTTAGAACTTGTTGGTTTCTTTTCAAACCTATTGCCAAGCTATAAAAGCTAAACATTGGTGCTAAGCAGTTCTTCACTTTTTAAAACTAGAAACATTATTGTGTGCACATTTACTAAACTTAATGACAGATTCCTGAGTACCCCAGGGAAAAAGTGCTCTGATCGCAGTTTTTGAAGTCCAGTCAGGACTGGGGAAGTCTACTGATTCGCTAATGACAAATTAACTGGAATCTGTGACCTTCAGGATCAATATCTACAACAAAACAGCTAAACCACGATATTTAACACTTATGAAATGTTAATACCTATAATTTCTAAATATTCATCTATAACTAATTCCAAGAAGTCCTCATCACACACAGCTACGTGCGCAACCCCCCCAACGTGAAGTGTGAGCCGCTTTGCCAAGGCTGGAGGGGAGGAGGAGAGGCACTCTACAGGCACCCCTACCCCTTAGTACAAGAGATTCTTTCTAAAGATAATGAAAAAAAAATTCCTAGTGATTTCAGGTAAGTAGTACATTACTCACACCCTCATATTTTTCATTCTTGTATGAAAATAGAAAGGTCAGAACTGACATTGTTTTAACCATTATTGATTTGATTTGGAATAGCTACATGCAGTTATTTTTGCAACTTGAAATTATTTACCCAGATTTGAAGATCGGAGTATCAATGCAATCTTGATTAGTAATACATAATGAAGTGATGGTTTCACTTCCAAATGTAATTAAAATTAAATTGATCTTCAAAATAAATGCCATTTGTTTAAAGAAAAAAAAAATGCATATACCAAAAAAAGTTTCAGTTGGCCTCAGTGAACTCCTTTTAAACTTTATCAGAGAGTCTGCATTAAAAAGGACTACATTCTAGTTGATTGCAACAAGTATGAACAGCATTTCTTATAAAAATATATCCCTGCAGGCAAAACCTGTTCCTTCTATATATGAAGTTCCAGCACAGCCTGGATTGAGTGATAATGAAGAATCACTAGTCTGTCTGACTTCCTACGCTGGACTGCTTTTGCTGCCAGCACCCTTGAAGAAAATAACTGCGTTGCTCACTTTGCTGCAAACAATTCTTCGATGCTTAGGAAATCTGCATGCCAGTTCATTTACATTAAACCACCTCACCACCGTATTTCCAGATCTTTGACCTCCAACAAAAACAGAACCAAGCACCAAAATGTTTGCTTGTGCTATACCATTTCAGGGTCCAAACCCCACGTATTCTTTCATTTCTGTTAAAAGCAAAAATGTTATGATGTAAGGCATCAGCAGGAGGTCATTAAAGAACCGGCAAAGCTTTATTGATCTTATTGCTTGGAAATCGATCCTCCTTGCAGGTGTCCTGTCTTAAGCCCACTTAGATAATAAGATATTAAAAGAGCACTGACCTAAGTAGTTTCTGTGTACCACAGCTTCCTGTATGCACACCTAACTGTGGACTACATCATACCATTTTATGTTTATGCAGCGAGGTAGTACCAAACCAGGCAATAGGACATGGATTACTTTATCGATTCATAAATAGCAGCTGCCGTGTACGATTCTAGTGACAATGAATATTGAAATTCATGCCAGAAGAAGATTGGTTATAAGGAATGCAGCCAAGAACAAACTGGCTGTGGTCATTTACCTTCCCACCCTACACACATCCCTGGAGAAAACCAACTATCCTGGGATGTGGTGGAGATGCCAAGGAAGTTCCTAGTCTCATGAAGCATCCTTAGCAGTCACTGAGTCTTTCACCTGACGGTCCATTTCTGCTGCTGGACCTGTAGCGTAACGCCTGACCCCAGATTTTTATGACAGATGGCTACTATGAGCCATGCCTTGTGTGAAAAAATACATCACCCTGCTCCTTCCTGCCTTTCCGATTGCAAGGTACTGTCTTTCTCAGTGCAAAAAGTCTTTCTGTTTTAACTGAGCATGGGAGGGATTATAGCTTTTAATTTACTCCCCATCTCCCCTCCCTGGAGTATATTGACATTGCCCACGTTTTCACAGAGCTGGTGTGGCTGACAGGGCAAACACACAAAAACCCCACCAAAGACCAACTTAATGCCAGTCAGAGAAGCAGTAGATTTCCATCTACCTTTCCCAAAACTTACATGATGTTTGACTGGAAGGTGATGATTAGTTGGAAGTAAAATATGCCTGTCCAAACGTGTAGCCTTTACTAAGACTAACCTGTCTGCTGTGAAGATTTAGGCCTAAATGACTATGGCTTCTTGACAAAAAAATTTCTGTATATTTTTGTACTAGAGTAGACTTCAGAGCAGGCCTAGACTACAGATGCTGGCAGGCAAGAGCAAACTTCCACGCAAGAAAAGTTTGAATATCTTGAAAATGCTTACAATTCTGAGGATGGGAGGTGATGTAAAAGTCGCTCTCTTGTCTCAATTTGGACACCTGTCCTAAAACTTCCATTTCTTAGTTTTTATCTTTTGTGTTGCAAGGGTACAGATGACTGCAGTAGTCACGCACTAGTAGACTTCACCAATGACCCCAAGTATCTCACCTGTGTTCATATATAACAAGTTCAGAAGTTAGCAAAATTATTAGCTATTTGGTAAACTGCAGGTAATTAATTCAAAGCCTCAAAGAAGTTCACATCACAGAGTTAACATCACTGAATCAAATATGACAGTCTTCCAGTTAACTTCCAAAAGCTTTAAGACAGATCCCACATGAGCTATAGGCTGAATTAGGCTTTTCCTTACCCATTTCAATCATCCCATTGGAATGAAATTTCAAACACAGAAATTAGTTCGACTGCATGGGACAGTGTTCTGTGTTATTTAAATTGTATTCAAGAATTTGATATTTGAAAAGTTATTTTATTAACCTAAATTCATTATTATGTTCTGGAAAAAAACCTTTGACGGAAAATCCCAAGTTGCATGTCTACTAACATGCAACAGAGCAGCTGAGCTTTGTTTGCAAATCTGGCTTTGTATAATGCAGATTTAAGTCAAAATGCCATAGAGACAACGCATACCTCTTGGCCATTTCTTCAAAGAATGACAAATCAAGCACAATAAAGAAGAAAAAGAACCCACAAATACCATAAGTAGAGCTTCCATAGAGAGTACTTAGTCAGACTTTGAATTTTTCATGTTTTCCATCCTTCTGCAAACCTTCAGGTGCCTATCTTGGACATGAAGGTTTCTGGGCTACTAAGTATGAAGTTGTGGTGATCTCTAAAGACCATGAGCTTCCACTGCTGAATTTTCTTTCAAAGAAATTTTAAGTACCTATACTGCATTTTAATGTAATAACCTGATAACAGTGTGTAGCTATCCGAACACTCACCAGTCCCAGCATTTCAGAGTACGATACAACAGTTATTCTGCATTGAAGGGATATTTGCAAATCAGCTCTGCTTTTGCTAAGCAGGAAAGGTAAAGACTGCCAAGCCTCCTAAGATGTGTTCTAGCCCGTTAAGCATAAAATGGGGATTAGGGTGGTGGAAGTCGATGCCTAATTCAAAGGTTGCTACACGTACTGCTGTCCAGATGTCTAGAATTATGATTTTCTTTCCATTTCATTAAAACAGATTTCTAAGCAGACTTCAGAGTGATTGCAGCTGATGCACCTATTTTTCTTCTGAAAAGTCATGTTTATGCATTTGCATTGATGGTATTTCTGAAAAACTGGGCAATCTTTTGAAACTCAGAGAATGTGCCTTTTCCGTGGGGTTGGGAGAAACTCCCTGGACTCAGCCAGCTAGACCACCAAAACTCTTAAATTGGCTGGAAATAACACAGTTCAGCTATACTTCTCAGCAATGTCCCGCCATTTGTTCACAGACGATAAGGCAAGTTGAAAAGTATCAAGAAGTACTTCCACTGATCTAAATAAACAGAATTCTTCTATAATTATTAGTACCTATTCCACATATGTAAACAAAACAACAACCACACAGAAAATTACTAGAATGAAAAGAGGGATTCATTTTTTTCCTACATGACTTTTAAAAGAAAATATAACAGAAAATCATATTTATTGTATTGATGTGGATTAAAAATAGTAGCTCCATCAAAACACAAATACTGTTAGAGAATATCAATTCAAGGATAGTTTTTTTACTGAGAAATTAGCTCAAACCCCAAAACTACTACAGCAGTGAAATCTGCATAAAAGAAGACCTGAAAACTATTTGACACACTATACTAAATTAAAACATCTGTGGTCATGAGCCTGCAATTTTATGCATTTGGACAGATGACTCTACTTGTGTGAAATGTAATCAACTTACTTTTACAGACTTTGTCACAGATGCTAAAGCAATCATAATTAACATCTGAGATACCATTCCTTGCACACTAAGTTTGTATCAAAATCAGGAGTTTTAAGAATGCAAGCTCAGGCCTTCAAACACTGAAATCTCCTGTCACTGAGTATCTGGCAATGATTAAACATCTGGTTAGACTAAAATATAGTTGTTCAAGGGGTCTAACAAAAACAGCTACTAGTGGAAAAACATAGAACTGATTGCAGGTTTGTTAACCTGAGGCAGTAATTTGGCTGCTTATCACTGTTTCATCAGTGCATCTTTATATGTTGAATAAAGCAGACCCTAGATTACTGCTTTAATCAGCATCATAAAACAACATGTTTCTCTCCGTTTCCTAACAGCTGGTTTAAGAGGAATAAAAGGTTTATTTGATGGGTAAGTTGGAAGATCTCCAAGGGCCCTCTAAGCTGGTACATTTCTACAGCTGGACCATCAAAGAAAGTCGAGTCTTAGCTTAGTTCTTTAGAGCATAAAGGTTTCTAAAAAAAAAAAAGTGAAGATAAATTTCCTACCTCCAACACAAGAATCTACTCACTCATTCTTTAACATAATAATGTCAATTATATCTTCTTGTGCCATCAAGAAGGGAGAAGCATTACTTTAGATACATCAACTTAACAGTGTAATTCCGTAACCAGAAGTAATATTTCACTACTTTCAAATCATGCTGCTGAATTGTGTGGTTTCAGAAATATACTTGCATATTAAATCATTTTCACACAAAAAAAAAACCCTCTACCTTTCATTTTCCTTCCCATTTGCTGTGGAAGAGACCCATACAAACTGATAAATCTCTGACATGGATGTGAAAAAGAGGTTTGTTGTATAGCACTAATCGCAGTGTAGGGCCCAAGAACCTTTATGCTAGACAGAAAATGAGATTTTCAGAACCTCTTTATGTCAGACTGTTGCTACCCCTACTGAAATGCATTTTACCATGATGATGAGCACCTACAAAAATCCCAATGTACACAGCAACACCCTCCTACCCCCCTAAAAAAAAAAAAACAACCCACAACCATGACTAAACCAAACAATGCACGAAGAAAGTACTGTTAAGAAAAATAAGTTCTCGCTGGCATTTTTTCATAGCATACCTAGAATTACCTCAAATTATTAAAAAAATAACGAGGTAATTCAGATGAGGATGTTTCTAATGGAAGGTTTGCTCTGCTTTTCTTATCAAAGTTTGAAACAGAACAAACACGCAGCACCACTACATCACTACCGACTCCAGGAATTTTCTGATGAAGAGAGTTGCTAGAAAACTGAACATCTCTCCCAATGTCGTATTATTTTAGGTCGTGAAAATTTTGCTGTGACCTGCATCTTTAACATGACGGTGTAAAACAGTTCCAAAAGTCATATTTACAGCTCTGGTGGGTCTTCCCTCTAGTCATAGTCCCTCTGCATAGTCAAAGATGTGCTTCCCTATGCCCTCAGTTTGAAAATTCCTCTTTGGCCATCAGCTTTGTTCTTGTGTTGCCAGAGTTAATCTTCCTCTCAGGCAAACGGAATTGTCATTACTCTACACGTTATCTTCGCTTTAGTTATTGAACAAATACAGCTGAAATTAAAAACAGTCACCCGGCCATTTCAGCTTGAGTTACAGTCACAGATGAGGAAGGAAAGCTGAAGTACAACCCACCAAACTTTGGTATTTAAAATGTGCAATTTGCAAAATGGTCATGTGATGCATCGCTAAGAAAATAACTTTGAAGTAGAATTGCAGCCTTCAGCTGCACGCCAGACTTGGGCACACGCACTGTGCAATGCTGCAAAGATTTCTTATTCTGCCGCAGAAGTTAACATGACAGCCATCATTTAAACTAAATTAAAACAGCCTCCCAGAAATCCCTAGATTGTGTCTGGGAGCTCTGCAGTCCCACCTGGACTAGGCAAGCACAAAACTGCTTTGCAGATGTCTCTCTTCCACCCTGCCTATTGCAGGTACAGCACCTCCAGCAATATTGCTTTTGAGGACATGCTTTATTTGAAACAGCGAGAGGCACACCGTGTGATGTATTGTTCAATAATCCCCTACTTACTTATCAGAACATTTAGCACAGATACGCAGGAACCTTGGACAATTCTGTACACACAGACAACCCCCTCCCCAAGATCAAGGCTGCGATCTGACAAAGACGGCAGTTATTGCTATTGCCTGTCTTTGCTCCCCTCACACCAGTTTTTGCCTTATTTTTCAAGTCCACATGGATCATTTATGTTCTGTCTACAAAATCACAAGACTACTCTGGACTGACATGCAGGCAAGGATTGCTCTAGACAGCTTATCCAGGGTAAGAGTGAAGCCACAGGTATGGATTTCGGGATGGTGCAGAGAACCACAGCACGGATATGCACCCTCCAGACGTGTAAAGCTTACGCTGTTGCTCCACATCTTCACTCAGCTGAAGTCAGTACAATTTGGTATGGTTCCATGTATCAAAATTTCATTTCCAGGTACAGTGGGGAATACTTTTCAGGTACGTGAATACGCTGAAACGCCAGCACACAAAAGCAATTTCTTTGCTTTAATGAGAAAGAATAGCAAACTGAAGAGAGATCATTCTCAATGCAGAGCACTTACGAGGCAGACAGAAGTCAATGCATCCACTACAATGAAATAACGTAGCAAGACCTGGAGAAGAGGAAAATCCGTTTGAACTCTCAACTCAAGAAGCTTCGGACAGAGATCCTTCAAGATAAGCAGTAATGCCTCCTTCAGGACAGTAAGCACTAGGAAACTGAGAAAGCAATTAGCCCTTTCTCTTATCAGGGTGCTCTATACTTTGTCGCATCAAAATCTTGCAGGTGTTTGACACGCCATCCTTTCATTCCACAGCCGCTCACTCACACCAGATGTAATGTCCCTTCTTCATGCAGCAGCAACCTCTGCCACAAAGACCAAGGTGGAAATGACAGAAGATTTCTCCCCACCAGCTCCAAGTGCTTGGAGAAATTTAACCTCTTAAATAGGATTTGTACTGTAGGTGGCATTTGAAAACCAAAGAGCTACTGAACAGCTTTTCCGTTGACTGGCTGTGACAGCTACTGCTGCATCACCAAAACCAGGCAGGGTACAGTCTCTCCATCCCTGTAATGCTTTCTTTAAAAGAATGCCAAAGAAAAAAAGGCAATGCATTAGAGGAGGAAATGTATTAACCAGCTGCTCACAGTTTGGGGGAAAATCACTATGTTTGGTTTAATGAACTACATACAAACATATACTTCTGTTTGCAACTGTTTATGCCGTTATCAACACCAACTGTGTGGAAATAGCTTTGCATTCTATCAGACCAAACACAAACCAAAAAAGATTTCTAAAGAGAAAAAAAATATACCCAAAACAAAACCAAAAACACCCTCAAAGCCCTTTCTAGAAGACAAAGTACAGTTCCTTTTCCCTTTCATTTTATATCTCCTCCGTCCTATTGGTACATTGATAATTTTGCCTTTTAAGAATAATGTGTTATGTAATGTAGTTATGTACCTATAACTACAGTTTATACCCAAACCAATATACACCTAGCATATCTAATACATCCTTGTAATTATACCCTGAAAAAAGGTGGGAAGCAGTGACATGCTGGGAAGACTGATAAGATGGCAACAGAGAGGTTACACAGAGAATTGTTCAATTTTACTGCTGGGGACTAGGAACAGACCTTGTTCTCCTGTTTATATGAGCCAACAGTTTCTATTCACCAGCAACACAACAGAAAAGCTTTTTGGCTTGATGGATAGCCAGGTGAGTTTTGTAAACCTTTTTTAGATTATAATAAGCAAGGTGGGTTTTGTTTGTAGAGTGCACTTGGGGAAACAAACTGCCCCAAAGCTAACAACATTCAGTGATTACTTTACTACCTAAGAAATCGTTGAAACTTCAAGAGCTAGAGACCTATGGCTTTTATTCTGCCTGACATAAAAATCTGGCAAACACACACTGTATTGGAAACAGATATATTACATTCTGATTAGTCCTGCTATATCTTTTGCTATTTCCATCTGCAAGTAGGCACATTCTATTAAACAAAAACAAGAAGGCCAGTTATTTGTGTGGCGAAAGAAGGGATGAGGGGAAAAAAAGGTATTTCAAAGCTATTTTCTGCATCACCTTGCCTACTTCAGCCCCAAGAAAAGAAGGAGCACCTGATTCTACAGACCAGGGGCCATGACTATACTCAAGGGGAGAATTTTGCACCGAAACCAGGAATACTAGTTTTAAGTAAAAAGAATTAGTAGGCGGATTAGGATTTTGAAAGCTCAAGATATTAATTGTCAAACAGCTGTTGCACTGAGAGTTTTTCAGAGCAATGCCTGCAATTGCCTCTGAAGGTTCACACATGGTTTTGCTCTTGATGGGAAGCACAAACAAAAGCAGCAACTCTTCAGCTGCTTATAGCTCCTGCCCAGCCTGTGCATGGGAGGTCCTTTGGGAGGACAGTTGTCATGCAGAGTGTTCTCAACCCATGACAGCCGTTCAGGACTTCGTGTCCTAGCTTCCGAATTATATAATTCAATATTTACTTCCAAAATGTAATTCCAGACTAAAGTTGAAAGTGTCAACAAAGGTTAAGAAAATATTTGGATTTGTGCAACTTGAATTCTACTCCTTGCTTGTACAATTGTTATACAATTAGTCAAATATTGGATTTCCTCCCGAAAAAACCTTGGGTATAAGCACCCACAACAGATGATTTCCATACACTAAGAAGCTAATGACCAGTTTATTACACTCAGATCCATATCCTGCACTGAATATTTAAAACAGTTACTTTCCTGATTTTTTTCCCCAATACTGGCATTAGTATTCTCTACAAACAAGTATCTGTCTCTGGTAGATTAGCATTCCACGAGCTGTAGCATCTTGAATGAGATTTTTGCCTGAAATCTACCTACAGTCTGTCAGCTGGAGGACACCAGCCATGCTAGGAACAGAGTAAGCCCCGCAGATTCATAGTCTTCCCTTGAGAAAGACAAACGCTTAACATCCAGCGTTTAATATGAATCCGTTTTTTAAAGGGAAAATGCATAGTTTCTAAGAAATGTACAGAGTCAGTGTCCTGGTTTCACCCGGGATTGGGTTACTTTCCCTCCTAGCAGCTGGTACAGTGCTGTGGTTTGGATTCAGCATGAGAATAATGCGATAACGCGCTGATGTTATGGTGCTGCTAAGCAATGCCTACACTAAGTCAAGGGCTTTTCAGTTTCCCATGCCCTGCCAGCCAGAACTTGGGAGGGAGCGTAGCTGGGACAGCTGACCCAAACTGGCCAAAGGGACACTCCATACATATTCCTGTATGATGTCTTGCGCAGTATGTAAGCGGGGGAGAGCTGGCCAGGGAGTAGCAATCCCTGCTTGAGGGCTGACTGGGCATCGGTTGGCAGTACAGCTGACCCAAACTGGCCGAAGGGACACTCCATACATATTCCCATATGATTTCTTGCACAGTATGTAAGCCGGAGAGAGTTGGCCAGGGAGTAGCAATCACTGCTTGAGAGCTGGCTGAGCATCGGTTGGCGGCTGCATCACTTGTTATCCCTGGCTCTTGTTTTTCTCTTTTTGCTGCTTTCCTTTTAATTACACTTTTTCAGTGTGTGTGCCCCCCAGTCATTTAACTGTTCTTCTCTCAACCCATGAGCTTTTTTACTGTGGTCCTTCTGATTCTCTCTCCCACTGGGGGTGGGGGACATGGGAAGGTGAGCGAGCAGCTGTGTGGTGCTTGGTTGCTGACAAGGCTTAAACCACAACAGTCATCCAAATAAGCTGTTTTTCACTTGAGGGAGAAGTCAGAGCTGATCAGATTAGCAACACTGGGAGAATTGTTCATTCATCCTAAGAGATAAATCTAAGTACCAATAAGTACCAATCTCAACCTTTTGCAGTTGTTTACTTTTGAATAAATCCCATGCACCAGTACAGAGTCACTGTCGGCGAAGAGGTCTATGCTCTGTATATTGATCCTCATAATTAATTGTTTTGTGCAGTATCTAAAGTAAACCCATCTTCAAAGAGGCAGAAGCGACTGAAAGGATGTTGGCACATAAAGCTAGAATAAGCCAACATTAAAAACCCCAATAAAACGTCAGTGTATTCAATTACATTAAATTAGCAAATATGTCCCCACACATATGGGGGGAAATGAACCTATGATCACACTAATAGAATTATGCAAAAGAAGCTTCTAGTAATAGGCCTGTGATTAATTTGGTTTAGTCTCGGGCCTTGCCTATAATCATTCTTCATGTGCATAATTTAATTTGTCCAGAAACTAATTCTATTCAAAGGACACATCTTACAACCACCCTCTAATTGTGAGGACT
>NW_010267344.1:28159-39431 GCF_000690775.1 Eurypyga helias | reverse complement strand
AGCAGATGGTACAGAGTCCACTCCTGTGCCATGCTTAGCTTTGTTCCATGCTTTGTTTTACCAGCAAAAAAAGGGAGAGTTTTATTGGGACCATGAAAACACAGTTCCCTTGGTACACTTAAACAGCTAAATAGGAGTGAGGAGAATTTCTCAGGAAATCTTATGACTTCTAAAAGTTATTATGACAATTACTTTGCTGGCTTAGCCTAGTAATGCTTCCCTCTACTCCTCAACCCTCTTATTTTCCAGGGGGTATTGCATGATTTTTGAAAAAATGAATGCTCTTATTGAATTCAGTAGCATCTGTACAAAGAATCATAGCATATTTCAAGTTGGAAGGAAGTCGTAAGTCCAATCGTTGCTCCTTGCAGACTGCCTAAAACTAAACCATATTACTAAGAGCATCATCCAGACACTCCTTAAACTCTGACAGGCTTGGTGCTGGGACCACTTCCCTGTGGAGCCTGTTCCAGTGACCAACCACCCTCTTAATTAACAGCCTTCTCCTAATGTCTGGTCTGAACCCTGATGCAGCTTCATTCCACTTCCATGTGTCCTATCGCTGGTCACCAGCGTGAAACACATTATCTGGGGTTTTATGCTCTCTGAGTGTGTGCACGTAAGTGTCTGTGTCTTCATATAAAGCAACATATGTTTTACTAGATTTAAGAAACAGACATTTACAGTATTTTAAATTATCCCAGTATTTTAACTTGCTTTACAAGTTTCATGGAAGAATGAAAGATAAAAGAAGGGGAAAACATGGAAAAACCCCTAAGTTCTACAGAACTTCTACTTGCCCCAATAAGTTTCTTTTTTTTTTTTTTTTTAAAGAACATGAAATACGGTGAAAATATTTTCCAGTTCTAGAAAACTTTTCAGCTCCTGAAACTAATTAAAAACTTCACATAGGACTAAGAAAACATTCAGGAAAGTGGTTTTCTCTTTCTCTCCCCAAGTTATGGCCAGTTATTTATTTAGAGAACGTCACTGCTGCAAGCTGAGACACTGTCCTGCATATATTCACTTTGCAGCTTCCTAAAATGTAATGTATTACAGGTCATAACTGAGGCCAGTATTCATTTCCTGTTCTCCTAAGGATAATCATGGTCTTTTTGGTTATGAACCACACATAAAACAAGTTACAGCCTTCAGCTGGCTATCAGGAAGACCTCAAGCACAATCACTTCAGCCCCTCAAATAGCACCTTTGCTCCTCCTTCTCTCTCAAACTGAGTACATACAAAAGTTTACCTGCTTACTCTGAACAAATGGAGTTCATTTTTTGCTGCATGGCCCCCTGTAAGACAAACGCTGCAGGTTCCATATCAATGTACGTAGAAAGCAGACTACTAAGGCACTGCAGAAATCCCAAATACAGATTAATTAAAAGTTAATTTCCATGCTATGGGCTACCAAGCTCTTAATAACATTAGAAATAAGAGGGGAAAAAAAAGGCTTAAAGTTTTAATTAGAGAGAACAAAAGATTCTGGAATGAAATTTCAGTATATTCTGAACAAAATCAGTGAAGTTGCTCAGAAGTGTGATTTGGATCATGATGTGAAGAGACAAGTTCCTTGGCATTGATTTCTTTCTTTCAATTTCTATTACTGCTACTATAAGCCTCAAGTGTAGTGTTGGGAAGTATGAACTAACACTAATATACCGTGGGATCTGTTGGTTAACACGATAAAAGCATGTTTTTCTAACACAAGTCCTAGCCTGCTGCAGAGCAGCGTACCAAAACCTTGGAGGAAAGGGTATGCAGCTAACTGCCTAAGCTGTCGGAAAGCTAAAAGCTGCAGCTGTAAATGCACACAGATCAAAGAGCATATAGACACTATTCCAAATATGACAGAAAGAAGAACTGGGCAAACTGCAGGGAGCTAGCAGAGATACAAGATGCTCCTACAGCTCCCAGAGTTAAAAAAAGAAAAAAAAAATACCAACCAGAAGAAAAACGAAGGGGAATTGAGGGTATTCTTGTGGGTAAAGGGGTAGTTTAACAACTATTCCACATGCAGAAGAATTAAAGAAAGCACCCTTTATGAAGCACAGCACATGCAAATCCATAAAGAATATAGCAGCCATCAGCAATGCAAAAGGAGAAATGTTTCACCTTAACAATAAAATAGTAATGTTGCCATTATTAAAATAATGCAGTCAAGGGAAAACTGCATCGTAAACCCAAAGTCAGTGTCCATAGAGCTGTGAAGGCACCATTGAAAAGAAAGTTCTTCATGTCCGAGAATCTTCCCTGAAATCTTCCGGAGGAGACGTTGCTCTGTCCTGAAGCAAGACCTTGTGCCGGGCAGCATGCCTGCTAAATGGGTTTGTAACACTACGCATCTTGGTCTGTCCCCAAGCTGCTGAGGTGCAAAATCTGTCTGCACTCCATCATCTCAAACACACCAAGTCAGGCGCAGTAATACAATTTAAGGTTTTTATACTACATGCATAATCCGCCCTCAAGACAACATACAGGTATGGTTCAAAAGCTTCTGTTTCATCATGTATTATTTCAATTCTCCCCATTACTCACTTTTCTTTACAGACATATCGTTGCCCTTCCAGACTCTATCTGCTCGCACAGTCTGGCAAAGTAAAATCAGACAGAAGTTCTGCAGATTTAATAAGAATGATTATAATGTGTCACAAGCTTCAGTGACTCTGGGGATTAGATGTATTTAGAAATGCTATGTAATCTTCAATGTTCTGCAAGCAACCATGGTTTGGGATTAAAATACAGCAAAACTTGTCAAGACTCTGATATACTTAATATCTGCTTAGTGACATCTCATTTAGAGAAAGGATTAAATAAGCTCAAAATGCTACTGTTTTTCCGTAGCAGCGGTAAGATGTAAGGTGGTGCTGGTGCTTGCTTTATAAACAGATTTTCAGAGTCACTGAATGGATTCCGATCTCAGCAGTCTAAAATTTACTACAACAAAGTATCAGAAAACCATTGAAATCCATTAAAGGGGTTGGCATATTGGAACCTCAGAAAATACGACACCTGAACTGAGGCTGTTTCTGCTTTCTAAATGAAAGAGAAGCCCTAAATTAAAATGGCTAGGATTTGGCTACCGAATGTCCTCACAACAGGTCTTTGTGTTGTGAGGGAAATGTTTGAAATGAGCCAGATATTTTTATGCAAGAATGAATATTAAGTACTGAGCAGGTGCAGTACTTAATTTTCATAATGTTCTTGGTTATGCAGCAAATATAGCATTGCAAGTTTCATTACAAGGTAAAATAGATTCTAACAAATTTTGTTTTGACACTAACTGCCATTCAAATGAGTAAAAGTACCCTCATTTATTTTGATGACAGCTGGCTTAAAAAAAAAAACCCACATGCCAATAAGACAATATTACATAAAGGGAAGAAGTCAATCAAATCTTAAAACATAAATAAAATGTTAAATATAGGGACACGATGGTTTTCACCAACAGATCATGAATAAACATAGAAAAGAAACAGAGACAACATACACACCTGTGTCTGTGTTGTAGTCACAGAGAACATACTGTAGCTCCATGGAAAGAGCACCTAAGGTAAAGTGGCAAACTTCCAGGTAGCCAAAGCCAGCCCAGTCTCTCTGGAGATTTTTGTTCAAGCAGCTACCTCTGAACAACTGGAGGTTGTGAAGTAAGTTTTTCATCTTGCCCAATTCTTCATGCATGAACCTCATTATCAAAAACAACAAAAAGCAATACGCCATTGCTCTGGCCAGGAGCTGGACTGAATCCTAATTTGTCTTCTGTGCTCTTATTCTTGTTTCCTCCAATATCCTCACTCCTCAAATCCTGACTGAATCCTAAGCAAAGACTCCAAGGGAAGGAAAACTTTCTTGCATTTTCTATCAGGATATTTCCGAGCATTTTTACAATGTCATGTAAACAACAGCACGGTTGTATAAACCAGTCTAACCGAAATGCTGTAATCGCTTTTGATACCTGTAACCCTAACCTGTAATTAGCATGTAACTGGAGAACTGTAATCACGGAGCAAAGCTCGGTTCCCATATTTGATACATTTCGCAGCAAGAGCTCTGTGGTTATGCCTCTAAATAGGAGAAAACTCTGCAAGTCAGAAGAGTAGCTGTAGGAGTACACTTTTGGAAGTCACCGCAATGAGAGATGCTCAACATACAGCTCGACTGAACAAAAAGGGGAAGAAAGGGAAAAAGTGTGTTTGACTGGTCTTCAGAGAAGTACCAAGCTTTTGACATTTCCGCACCTTTTAACCTGTAATTGGGACATAACTACATGAAATGCATTATTAACAGAGAAGGCATTCATCAATCTGCCTCAGATGCATTCAGCTGTCTATACTGTACTGATTCTGCAACTGTAAAGCAAAATTTGTCATTATTTATAAATCAACCAGGGCCATTTTTGAGGCTGTAATAGTATTTTCTTGGAATATCATAGCCATATTGTGACAACAAAGCTAAATTACTGTAGGAAAGCCTCTGTAAGAGAGGAATATATTGTACTTAATAATGAATTAAATATAAGATTTAAATAAAGTCACTCATTTTCTCACACCCATACATTCACAAGCACAGAAACACGTGCTTCGAAGTAGCCTGTCCCCTACTACCTGTACTGTCGTGGAGCAGAAGGGATTAGCTACCAATACTGCATGTCTCCAGGGCCATTCTTACAAAGGAGAGGATATGGTTGCCCTTTTCTCATCTTTTAGGAGTTGGCAGGTTGACAGATACTCTGACCTTTAGACTCTCCGTTCTGTCCTATCCCTAAAGGAATAAGGCAGTGTCAGTTATTTATTCATTGTCTTTTGTCTCTTTATTTGGATGTATGGTGATTGCAGTCCTGTTTTTTATCTTCCCTTCGTCAAATCCTACAGTTTGTCCATTATTTCATCTGTCTTCTGTCTTCCCAGTCTCAAGATCTTTAAAACCTTTATGAAACTGTGCTGGGATCTTGCTGCTCTAGGTGCCTGAAACCTGGCCTGGTCCCTTCCAACACAAACCATACTATGATGCATTTATCCTTCTTCCGTTGTTTTTTCTGGTGCTTCCCCAGCCTTACCTTCCTATTCATATTCCATTCATACGAATCTTGTCATTTGTATTACAGATCTCTACCATGCCTTTTCACAAGGGTCCAAAACTCAAGCTCGGCACTACACTTCCATTCTAGATGAAGTAGTGCCCATCTGCAGAGTCAGATCACAGAAAAAAAAGTGATTAAATCCATCCACGGGATTTCAGCCTACAAAATCATCTGCATACTTTTAATTATACAAGTTACAGAGTGGTTTGATGGCTTGTTAAAGTTCACAGAACAGAACAACAGTGAAAGAAAACCCGTAGGTGTAACCAAGTTCACTCCTACACAAACAAGAACTGAATTTGTTCTAGCATTTGGGTCGTTGGCGCTATAATGAACTTTGCCATTATTCTCCTATTGTGATGGTATAATTATCTTTAGGGATATTCATGTAAAGCTGGCATTTTATCTGGTGAATAATTTACAGGTCGGCAAAGTTTAAATACATAAAGATGACATGTTTATCATTTGTGTTATCTAGAGGAAAGAGAACAAGTGGGAACCGGAGGAGATTACACACTGTTGTTTCACCACCTCACACCAGCAAGGTTAGCAGAGACTCTGAATGCACGCACCTATATTTTCCAAACAGCTGAGCTTATGCAAGTCAGGCATAGACTGATTTTAAGACAACCAGTGAGGAAATTCCATGGATACTGCATACAGTGCCCTGTGCAGTGCCCTGACAGCAAGTGTGGAAGAGACAGATCAAAACTGACATGTTGATACTCATCAAAATGGAAGGAAAAAAAAAAACCAACCAGTTGAGTATTACATGTTCTTGTTCACAAAGATGAGTTGATTGAATATAATTTGAACAAGCTCCAGCTATTACAACTGTACTTAAAATAATAAAACTTACATAAAAATACAAAATACACTTCAGCTGTATTGCAACCTACTAAAACACCCTTCAGTCTAAAATATGAGTGTGCCATGGATTTGATCTATGCTATACATCAATCAGGGAACAATCTAATGCCTCCATACTTGTCTTCAAAACACTTAGCACTCTAGTAGACCCTGTCAAGCTCGAAAGTCATTTGTTTAAATCACAGGCAACAGAACTTCACCCTTAGTGAAAACCAAGCAAGTGGATTAAGGGCAAAGGAATCTTTACAGCAATCCCACTTCAGAGGTCGTGGGAACCTTTGGACAGATGGAGGAAACAGCTAGTTACTATGAGAGCTACAGACTGAAGATAAATGGATCTTTTTAAGAATTCCCTCTATATAACTATTTTTCCCAGTGAATCCAGCCCAAAACATAATGAAAATATTTCCCTTACATCCAAAGGAGGGATTAAAGAGTCCCAATTTTTTTAGTAACATGCTGCCTGGAATGATAATTACCACATTCCTTTTATGAATATTTGATTTTCTATTGGGCCTTATGTCCTTGAGCTAAAGCCCATAACTTCCATCAATATTAATGACAGCTATGCATTCAGATCCACAGAGATCAGAGAAGTTACCCAGAGATCTTAATATGCCCAGTCCTGTTTAACTCTATTGATTTTCCACTTCATTTTTAGCTGGAGCTATATGACAAGGATACTGAAACACACGTTTTCAGTCCTTTTTAAAGAGCACAAATGATGACGATGATGACGACAGTAGTTCTTATTAGCATCAAACAGGAGTTAAAAGGTTACTCAGTTGGAAAACGGTTATTAACTACTGTTCTTCAGAGATACCAAACTTGCAAACGTGTGAGAAAGCAGTGCTGCAGAACCCACAGACCTCCAAGGTGATGAAGGCCCGTGCTGGGAAGCAGGAGTGTTGACAAAAGCTACTCGAGGGCAGGGAGACACGGTGTGAGCACAAACTGGTTTATACTGTTGCTCTGGTTGACAAGCTGTTCGTGCATAAAATAAATAATACAAGTGTTTAATTAGACGTAAGTGGGGGAGTTGAGGGTAAATCAAGACAATTATTTGCAAAGATGAAACAACAGATGAAATGCAGCTATTATAAACCGTAGGGTGAGAAAAGAGTCTTGGGATGCAAAGCCACCTTCATGTGGATAGCTGTAGCCGCTGCTTCGCTTGGCTGCCTACGCTAGTGTCAGAAACACAAGCCTGGGTGTCAGTAACACAGTTGGGGCCCAGGAAGAAAACCCTCGTTGAGGCCCACACCTGACAGACTCTGGAGCCGCTGCTTCGCTTGGCTGCCTACACTAGTGTCAGAAAAACAAGTCTGGGTGTCAGTAACACAGTTGAGGCCCAGGAAGAAAACCCTCCGTGAGGCCCACACCTGACAGACTCTGTGTGGGCAGGTGAAGTAAGAGGGCACATATGTGCTAGGAGGAACAGACTTGAACCTTACTCCTCAGGGCAGGAGGAAAGAAATAGAACAGCAACTTAGTGCTCAGACACACCATTTCTAAGATTGCTGTACTGAAATATAGTTCTGTATCAATTCTACTACCTACAGCACTTTGTCTGTTCGTCAATTAACATTTTCTTACCTATGTGTTGCTTAGCAACTTAGTGCTCAGACACACCATTTCTAAGATTGCTGTACTGAAATATAGTTCTGTATCAATTCCACTACCTACAGCACTTTGTCTGTTCGTCAATTCAGGTGTTAACATTTTCTTACCTATCTGTTGCTTAACCAATAACCATCATAACCATCCTCAGTTTTATCTTCGGTCTCCTATTTCACAGGAGAGAGTCAGACTTGCAGAGCAACAGAAACATGGCGAGTTTACTCCAAAGTTGTAAATGAAGTCCATCAGCTACACCACATTACATTGTGCAATGGAGTCAGGAAGGAAACGTTTAAATATAAAACATGCTTTTCCTGAGAAATAGGCTTTTGAAAATAATCTCATAGAAGATATTTTGCCCATTATGTAACTCAACCTATGTGTCTGAAAAGTTTGAAACAAAAATAGGAAAATTAGAGAAGAGACACAGTGGAAAAAAGATTAATTACAAATAACTGAGTCATACTAAAGTATCTGTTCAAGTTTAAGGAGAAAGATATATGACTTTGTTCTGCTACTCACGCCTACATTGGTACAGGTTCATAATATATCCAAGAAAAAAATCCCACTCCATAGGAGTCAATGGGGAAAAACTAGTGTCAAGTACTACGTGAAGCAGGATGTCATCCAACGGGTGGTTTTTCAGATCAGAATCTGCAGAAATTTTTGGATCTGGAGAAATTTGAACCTATGGTCAACAGCTTTATGTATGTTAGCAAAGTGAGAAAACACACACTGTATTGTTGGTTAGTAAACACGCTGTTTCATCATGTGAGCACACTTCCACTTCACCTGCAGGTTTCTCCTCTCCTCCCATTTCAAATGAAACCAGAAGGGTTTTGTGTGGACTTCCCAGCTTCACCCACAGATTTCAGCAGACAACAATAAGACTACTTAACAAACCCATCCGTCTGAAGCAGCTTTTTTTAGCCAGTGTAATTCCAAAGGCAGACACCATCCAGAATCCCAGGTTTTTGTCTGGAAAGACAATCTGAGCCCTTTAGGCAAGACCCTCCCGTTCACTCACCCTGGCACTCTGAGCAATGAATTTCACTTGCCAGCCCCTCCAACAGTTCTTCCCTTCCCTGCCAGCTGCCAAGCTTTCCAGGAGTTCCCTGGGGTATTTCAGTTTATGAGAAACCCTGGCTCTGGGTACAATTATGTTCATCAAGTTTAGCAATTTGTTGATTTCTCTCTGATTATGTCAGCAGAGGATGCTTGCCTCATAAAATGCATTAGGAAAGCTCTGAGGGAAAACTACATCCATGCCAGTATGTTTGTTGATAAGGTAGACAAAAAGAAAATTTTTCACCTTTGTTTTATATCAAACATCTTCTTACTGCTTGACCTTGTTTAGATTTTCAAAGCAATGACAAAACAAGTTGTCATCTTTTTTGGGGAAATAAGTATCTTTTTTCCCCAAAATCTTGCTTTTCAGGATTTCATTTCTACAGAAACACACACAAAATAACTGACCTTTAAGAGTCCTCAAAAGCTTCAGTTTGGTCAAGGGAAAATAAAACAAACTGAAATAATCCACACGTTTGCAGATCTCTGGTACTGGGATGTCCTGGTCTGAATAAGTTATTAGAAGATACCACACTATGGTATATGAAATTCTTCATATACCTCTACAGTTCAAAGGGTTCTTTCTACTTATGTGCAGCACAAAAAACAGTACTTTTCCCAGTGAAATTAGCTCAGAATAACATACCGTGAGCATAAAGAGCAGCTTAAAATTCAGAGACTAGAATTCTATCAACATAGTTTTTATGCTTCTCCATCAAAAATATCTGTTTTCTTTGGAAAATTACCATGGATACCTATTTTTATCTTATGTGTAATAGAAATGTATTTCAAAACCCACAATTTATCAGGAATTTTGGGGGTTTTTTTTTGCACGTGGAAGGTCTTGAGGGCCACAACTTCACATTCTCTAAAAGCACTGCAGCTCAACTGCTTAAGTCAAGTTTAGTTTGCCTGATGTTTAAATGGAACTACAGCTTTTTGTGCTACTTAAAAGAAAGGGAATGGCAAAAATCCATCATTTTTCAGTAACGTCTCAAATGTGGTGATGTATCAAATGTCCTGACAACAACTTAAAGCTAAGCTCAAGAAAAGCGTACGCAAAATGATGTTTAAGAGACACTACATAATTCACGTGCCCCTCTGCAAACACAGCAAATGCCTCCTCCAGCCTCTCAGACTTATGTTTTCTGGGTTTTGTTTTGATTTTTTGTTGGGGCTTTTTTTTTTAACTAAAAAAAAAATCAGAGCCTTATTACTTTATTGCTGACAGCTACTTTTCAGCAGAAACTGATGTGCCAGTGCTGGGGAGAAGCACAGAACATGGACCATCAAAAGGCTTGAATAAGCACTATAGTCTATTAAATCAGACATTTCAGACGAGCTCTGGGAAATCTCTATCTCAGTATTAATTAAGACTTAGTGGCATGCAAAACAAAGCACTGGCAAGAATGGTACAAAATATTGTTACAGTACAAAATAAAGCAACAGTTGCAGATCAGTGCAGTTACATTGCATTCCAAAGTCTCACATCCACATTTTTCAATTGTTGCAACTGTTTAACTTTTCACATATTTAATATTTGCAGTTTAATCTTAAACTCTCAATTTTCTTTTTTTTTTTTTACTCAGATTATTGGTTATTTCAGGGAAAATGTATTCCTTCCTATTATGAAGCTAGGTTGTAACCAAATACTCCAAACAGTGACAACCAAATCATATTCTCAGCAAATAAACCGACTGTGGCATCATTAGCCTGTACGATTTTACATGTATGGAAAACAAGTCTTTTTCAAGAGGAAATAAAAGGTTGGGGGTTTTAACCATCACATTGCAATATTAACTTCAGAAAGTCAGGGCTTAATCTTGACATTTACAAGTTCCAAGGTGAAAAAAAGAGATTTATAAAAGATTATAATAGTAATCCTCCCCATATTTTCATTAAACCAAGAAGCAAAACCAATCAAATCAAAACCAAATAAACAAAGGGGCAAAAACTCTACCCGATCCCTAAATCTACCACCAGTGCTTTCCTTTTCCTGGAATGGACCATGTTATTGTTCGGAGATGTTGAAAACTGGATTTGCGATGGAAAATTACCTCAGCTACCAAAGTCTGGAAAGCACATAATAGCAACAACAGCAGGAAATTCACCCTGTACTCTGGCTTGAGGTATTGTTTTCTTTGCTGGTTTATAGTGGTTTTGCTCAAAGGTCCTTTACGTACGCAAAGGTTTCCACATTTGCACCAAAAGCATCATAGGAAGTAAGTGAATCTCAGGAAGAGTGGTGAAGCTGAAAAGCAAATTTTTGCAATGCTTTTGCAAACTGTTGGCTTCATGGCTTCATTTATTTATTTATTTTTACAACTCATTCCAGGCCTGACGGTGTAAATTACACAAGCGAGAAGAGCCCATTAACTGAGAAGAGTTCAACACCGCGTGCAGCGCTGCTGGGGCTGCACAACCCTGCCTGCACAGAAGAGACAGAGGGTTATAGCAGCCCCAGAGAGGAAAGGAGATCACAGCAACCTTCAAGATGACCTCTAGAGGGGGAAAAAATAATAAAAAGCCCGCATACAGCTAGCTGCAAACCCTCTATTGTGTCTGCCACATGTGTCTTTCCGTACAAAGAATTTAATATTCAAATGCAACAGCAACCAGCCATGGATCTG
>NW_010267344.1:2129-28123 GCF_000690775.1 Eurypyga helias | reverse complement strand
AGACCTGGGTGAGGAAAGAGAGCAAGAGCACATCCAGTTGCTCTTTACCTTTCTCTTGATCCGACACCCCAGCACAAGAAGGGCTATAAAATAGCCCAATTTTGCCCCACAGCGTGTTCCGTCAACCTCATCAACATCGCTTAGCGCATCTGCTCAATTCTTTCTCCTGCCAAAAGAGCTCTTGTACTCCGCAGAGAGGATTTTTTGAGTCAGTTCCTCTCTGCCTTGTCAAGGTACTTCAAGCATTATGGGCTATGTTTGCCAGCAAAAAGAAATGCAGTGACAAAACTAAGACCTTGATATCGCAGCGTATCACCGCTCACTGTAAAACACGAAGGATCTTATGTATATACCTGTCTGTGTGCAGTGTAAAAAGTAGAGGAAGAGAGGGGACATGTGTACACAAAATGAGAAAACAGAGAAATTAGATACCTGTTAACTACATTTTACCAACACCATTTCTGATAAAGCATTTGTTAAACGAGAAAGTGGACTAATCTGAACATCAGCGTGACAATCCCATAATGTAAGAAAAAGCTTTTGGAGATACAAGGGCAAAGACAACTCTCAGTCATGTTTAGAGACAAATGCCACTCTGATCCACCTAATAGTGACAGAAACTTGGCCAGAAGATAGAAACCAGAATGAAGTAGGGCCTCTGTGAAAATGGATGACTAACTTTCTATTGATTTCTTTCCACTTCCTTAGGAATCAAATTGTTGTAAGACTCAGTCTGGAGCTTCCAGGTTTTTGCTTAGTAGGTTTAACTTCAAGTCGGCAACCTCTGTGACACATCTCTTTCTATTTATTATATTCAAGTCTAAAATGGAATTTGTGCTTCCTCCACGTCCTCGTATTGATTTGATTTTCTCTGGCTACAAGAAGGGTTTAATGTAGGTCATCAGGATGCACACTGATTTGTAAGTGAATGTAATGTAAAGTGATATTAGGTGTTAGAAAAACCACAGCTGGAGCATAGGGGACTGTAGAGAAGGTGAAAAAGAGCTGAATATTCTTCTAAGAGAGAAAGTTAACAGCAGGGCACAAAGAAAGCAACGCTAGTTATCTCCTGTTTTCCAAAAATAAACTTCTCCATATAGCAATAAGTAAATAAAAATAGACGTTATAGTTGAGAAAGTGGTTTCAGGTGAATGCACGGGAAGTCTGCTTAAAGACTAAAGAGGAAGATGGTTTGGCCCAAAGATAATACCGAAGCCATTTGTCAGTGGGATTTCTATTCATACCACTGTGGGCCCAGTTCAGCTGCTGCAGACTGTGAAATAGGCGTAGTCACAGGAATCTGGATCTCTGCAATCTTGCCGTTACCAATCTAGTCTGTTACTGCCTTGAAGTGTTTAAGCATTACAGAAAAAATGTTTAGACTAGGAATTTTCTAGACTATTATTCACCTCTGTTGTTTCAGGCAGAGGTTGTGCAGCAAATTTCAATAAGCAGTGAACTCACTTTCCTGGCCAAAGCCCAGCTAAGTATCAATTCTTTCTACCTAAATCCTTCCCTTCCTTTTAGATGTGAAAGACTCTGTTTGGGCTGTCACAAAAAATAAGCATGCTACTGTACCAGGTTGGGGGCAGCCACCTTCTGCATCACTGCATTATATTATGGAGCTGAGCCATCCTAAATGCACACTTTGCAGTCATTTTGCATGATCTCCTGTACATTTTAATACCTTAAGGTGAGTTAGTTACACTAACTACTCTTTTGTTGGTGATCATTTTGCTTACTAGAGGAACAATGAGATCATGACAAGACAGGCAACACGTAAGAACCAGGTCAGAAGATAATGAAGAAAAAAAAAACCAGTGTGTGCATATTTACGGAAGCACCTGCTCCAGTACAGACAGACCATTAAGAAGTCCTCTCCAGAGGAGTAAGTAACCTATAGTCATATCTGACAGAAGGATTGAAGTGAGATAAAACTAATTCAGACTGTATATTTGAACAAATTCCTAATAAAGGGAGTTTAGACCCAATTCCTTAACTTTCCTAGTCACTCCAGAGTGCAGAGTCCATAAGATCCTTCTAATGTTTTACTAGATGGTTTCCAGAAAAAGGGAATATAGAGGGAACTTCTCACACGTAGAAAGGATTATAGAGTTCAGATACTGAAATGACAGTCATTCTGATTTTTCACTACTGACTCTGTCACAGACTTCCAAATGATTTCAAGGGTCCCTAATGTTCCTGTTTCTCACTTCTTTATCTGTAAAATAGGAGTAATTCTTTTTTTCACTCACAATGTGGCAATAAAGTGAATTATTGCTTATCACACATACAGCCACGATGTAAGTATAAACAAAACATATTAAAGCTAAGAATGGGAAACAGTGCAGTGGTTCTGTAACCTGTGTGCCAGAACGGTTTTCTGGGGCCAAATACAGCCGACCGCAATCTTAAAAAATATGTATACATGTATGTGATGCCGTGTGTACACACAGTTATGTGAGTGTGTATGAATAGATCCCCTGCACTGAATCACTACAGGGACTAACTCCAGCTTTGCATTGTGGCTCAGATTAGAAAATTCAGGTCAAATTCTCTGTTATCAGATCATCTCTACAGCTGCAGAAGTACTGGGAAATACACAACTCAGAAAAAGCCAAATTACATGTCTCCAAATGAGATGTGTAATTATTAAATCATACACATAATTGTACTGGGAGGAGGAGACATCCCATTATGTTTGGTTTGTCACCAAAAGGTCACGGCTAGAGAATAGGCAGCTACCACTTATGTTCTGCTTACCTTAACCAGCCTCATCGATGTAACCGAACTTAAAACATGTCATCAACGCCAGGGTTTTTTCAAACCATTTCAAGAATTAAATCTCTCCATTTTTCCCTCCATCCTTGTCACGTGTACCTTTTTACAAACAAAATTACCCTACCCGCTGTTAATGACAAATGGCAAATCTCATGAGGATCATCAGTACTCAGCACATCTTAATGCCAATCCAAAGATTAAAAACCAGAGGGACTTCTTTTCCCTCTCTCTGAGGTCTTCCAGCAAATTATTGATTCTTGCTGATCTCCTTCCATTAATATATTTCTTTCTTACAGCCTGAGTGATTGCGTTAAAGTGCTTAGTAACTCTCTAATAATGTACATCTCCTGGGGCTGAAAAGAGATTTGGTTTTAAAAGTAATTTGTTTCAAATGAAACCTTATGCATCCTAATGTGAGGGTCAGGGGCTCAGGGAAAAAGAAGTTTTCAGGGATCGTATTTGTGAGATCCAGAAATTTAAGCCATTTAAGGTTTGACAGAATAATAACTCAAGTCCATACCTTCTGAATTCACCTACCATTAATAACCTCCAATGAAAACCTACTACTACAAAATTGAGTGGGTTTGGACCTTCCTGTTCACCAAATATACACTACTAGAAAAACAGGTGTTAACAGACTCCAGCCTTTGGTAACCTTAAGGTCAGACTCACTGTCAAACACAAAGTATGAAAAAAATTGAGCCATAATACTTAAGATTTCTTCGTAAATACAGCAGTGGCAGTTTAGTCCCATCCTAAAAGTCCATCTAAGCTGTATGATGCCCAGGATTTTCCCCTCACCTGAGCGACCCTTCCAGGCAGAAGCCTCACACTGCTGCCAGAACATTAAAGGAGCACCCGCCATCAGCACAACTTGTTTCAACTCCATTGTATTACAGCTCAAGCCCAGGTCCTTTTTAGTTAAAATCCAGTCACTACAACAAAACATAATAGTGTACAAGTCCCACAGAATACTCCAGCTCAACACAGTTATCTACTGTGAAGACACTGGGGTTGCACATTTTGGCCATGCAGGTTGACAAGGATGCACCCCACGAGTATCCTACTGCACACAATGCTTTGTGCTTCCTGAGCTAAAGTGAAATCTTAGGCTTTTTTTTAAGTGTAACACTCTTCAGAATTTTTGAAGGGCTTTGAGACAGGTAAAGGAGGCACAGAAAAATACATACATTGAATTTCTGATTTGCTTTAGTGCAAAGCCTTTCATACCAGTTCAGTTGCAATTAAGGTACCAATTAAATCTCAGAGACGGTGAGCTCACTCTCCTAATGGGATGAGCAAATGCCTTCACTTCCCGTAATACAATCTTCATGTTGCTTAGCATGAATTAGCTTAAAAGCCATCCGTGGTTACAAGCTATATGGAAAGAAGATCTTGTGTACGTTGCTCAGACTCTTGCAGTGAGATCATATGTATGAGTGGTAATTTGAACAGCTTCATACCCACTGGACGAGGACTGTAGTTCATATTCTGCACTGAGCAGTGGGTTACAAAGTAGAATTTAGCTCAGATGTTAATTTCTATAGAGCACATTTAAATAAACTCTTATTCCCCAGGAATGAAAACAAACACTGCTCAGCTGTAGAAAACTGGAGAGATCCTGATGGGGTTGTACCTGTCTGGTTATGACTGATTCCCTTGGTATGTTCCTTTTTGTTTGCCGTCTTTCCTCTGTCTCAAATTTCAACTTAATTCAGCGCTATCCAAATAAATCGAGCTACATTATTCAAATTTTCACTTTAAAACTTACTGTAGGTAGTTATTTTACACCACATTACTCCTACCGCGTACTTTCATAACAACTCCTGGCCTTCAGTCACTAGAGCTGATTTTCATGAACTCCAGCAGTCCCAGGATTGTTGCATTTTCTGATGTCTTTACCATCAAAGCTACGTACACAGCTTAAACGCCCAAGTCTTCCACAAGAAGCAAGACTTATACTTGTAAAACCTTAAGATACACTGTGTGCTCAACTCCAAAATCCACTTATCTATATTACTGTTACTTTTTCAGGTTTTGCTAGTATAGTGAAAGAGCTTTTAGCCTGCAAGGTGATTGTGGAAGTCTACGTATGCCTGAGCGCCACGAATAACGCAGCCTGTGCTGCGTGGAACAGAAGCACAAAAATCTCTGGATCAGCAGGCAGCTGATGCCGCGATAGCAC
Source organism: Eurypyga helias (assembly GCF_000690775.1). NCBI lineage: Eukaryota > Metazoa > Chordata > Aves > Eurypygiformes > Eurypygidae > Eurypyga > Eurypyga helias. The sequence goes on along the minus strand of NW_010267344.1, from coordinate 23,157 downwards.
GCTCAGTCCGCAGGATTTATCAGGACAGACACCGCGCTGTGCTGCTTCCAGGAGCTGGTGCTCTGCAGCTGAACCTGCCCTTTTGGGCAGCACTGAAACTAAGGAGCTTCAACGGACCTGAGCCCAACCACCTGTCAGGATGCTGCACAAGACCTTTTTGTGCTCCATGTTTTGAGATGGTCTGGAAACAAGGGGTAGGGCAGGGATGCAAAAACATACATAGCCAAAGTCTCTGCAGTTTTCCCTTTTCTGGGATCTAGTAACCCTTCCAAAAATTGGAATCATAGAACATTAAAGTACTTAGACTCCTGAGCAGAATCCCTGTGAATAATACCTCAACGGCAGGATCTCCAGCGTATCCTACACCTTGGATGTTTTCTACGATATCTAAGTCTGGAAAAGAAGGATTTCAGTGCCAATTTTGGCACCTACTTGGTGACGCCTTTGTACTTAATGTCTCGAGGAAAAAAACTGGCTGCTAACCACACAGAAGTTGGTCACTGCTGGATTAAAAAGAGTCCCCTCTCATGATCAAATACTTTCTTACATCACGGCTCAAACCAGCTACCATGAACACTGCTTTGAGAACGAGAAGGAAGCAAATCTATTTGCTGGTATGTATTGAGTTAGTCTGGCAGAAAAAAGTGGTTAAGACTAAAATAACAATTTATCAGCTACATTTGACAGCTTTTCCACTCTTCCTGCAGCAGCCAGCATCATTCAGGTAACAGACAAGTTCTGGTCTTTTATCAGCAAAACAAAGTGGATCAGATGATTCATTCCTCTCACTAAAAAAAACACACCTGCTAAAATTTTGCAGAAGTTTAAAGAGCAAAATTGAAGACATTCAACTGTTTAAACCCCAAATTAAAAAAAGAGAAGCAGGAGTCACTGACAATCAAAATCGCTTACTTTCAGAAAGCTCTAATCTTCTGGACCTAAATGTTTTCCAATTAATTCTCTCCACTCAGAGAACTCAATATCTGAGACAAGAAATTTTATAACGTCCACTATCTTTTGCCAGTAATTGTTAATATTGTTTATGAGACCATGCTTATCCTAAATCATACTACAAAGTGAAACCCATTCGTGTCTTCTTCCTTTGTATGTCATCACTGACTTGAGAGAATTTGCTGCTAACTGAAGCCAGTAGAAGGTTATTTTCTTTTGGCAGAAAAGATGAAAATAAACAAAGGTTTTTTCTTTTTTAAATGTATGAAATATGTTGCACAGGTTCTGTTACTGGCTAAAACATGCACAAAATGATATTAGAGTAGCTTTCAGTTACTTTCACTTTGTTTTGTACTGCAAAGTCAATTTAAGTCCATGCATACACTAGATACCAGATTACGTGATACATATTTCACCAGCCATTATGCTAGGAAGCAAATGTTTTAGATTACCATCCAGAAGATACTTTAGGAACATATGTGCATGTTTATATACACACACATAGGCACCCCTCTATTGTAACCTTACTCGCTTCCCAAGTGATAGAAAACAGAACGGTTAACACTTCAGTTGTTGCAAAATAAAACTTCTCGCTCAACATAAAAGTAATTAACTGGAGCATATTGACTCTACAAGCAGTAGGTTAAGTGCACAGGTTAATGTATTCATGTCATTGACAGGACAGTTCTGTATCTCTCTCTCCCCTCCCCGCCCCCTCTTCCCCCACCGACATCTCTACCCCTTGCAGGAGCATCTCACCCGAGCTGCTTCATCGGATCAAATCGATTCTCATCTGCCACCACAAACACGAGATCACTAGAAATGAAATGTTCCACTTCATTTGATCTTCTCTGGTAGAAATATATTAAACATGTATAAAAATTGTACATTTTCTTCCATTGATTTCAGAATGTATTCAACCTGAAAGCGACAGAACACGGATTTCAAGAGCTGTCAGACACTCAATTTACTGCTGTTCCGGGTGCTAAAATGCACAGGGCTCGGAAAACCGAAAAACCAAAGCTACAGTTACATGCTCAGAATATATAAGATACAAAAGAGATTCAAATATTTGCCAGCAGGTTTTCCAAGGCTGATTTTTTGTTTATTTGCACGTTTTCTATGCAGACTACTCAGAGACAATATGCTTTCTGCTCTGTTTATTAATTGCTAAATATTACCAGTCCACAGTTATATCTGCATAAAAGCTTATATATTTATGTGCATTAACATAAGTATATAAATATTTATGCACACACCTACCCAATAATTAAGGCTTTTCTTCTACACATTTACATACAGGCTTAAATGCAGAAGTGATCTTACCGACTTCCAACCAGCCTACTCCCGCAGCAGAAATCACGTACTTTGACTACATAACCTGGCATTAACATTATCCTGCAGACGGTATAAGCACGTTTTCAAGCTTTGCACATCACTTTCTTACAGAAAGAGCAAAGGACATGGAAATATTCTACATGCAACTTGTTCATATCTGCATAATAACTACCAGTCTTGGGACAGAGACACTAAGTCTCTCAAGTGACATGTCTTTCACCTGCCTGGGAGCCTAGCTCCCTGCTTCACTTTGCTGACTAAATTAACTCAGATCAGAGGACAGGTCAAACAACTAATATTCCTGCCACTGACGAAAAAATAAAAGCAAACACAGAACAAAAATAAGGCAGTAGGAGCAGTGCACAATTCCCCGTTAGCAGGAACACAGAAGCTTCCGCAGCCATGCACCCTGCTGACGTGCCGTAACTGCTGCCCCGGGACAAAAAGAAGAATTGATCACAAGATCTGAAAGTAGGCTCACAAATTTACCAATACTATTTTCAGTCCATCCAGTCCCATCAGGATCTAAGACCCTCACAATCACGTTACCTGTGATTCATGTTCTAGAACTCTCACATGTTCCTGCACTAGGGCAAAGGGCTTTATTTAGGTTGTTTTAGTGTTCTGAAAAGAGCTTTTCACGTCTTTCCAATGAGGTATCACAGGTTTTTTTCCTTCCTTCTAATATAAAACAGTGGTATTTTTTTAAATTATAAAATGACAACTAATTATACACACCCTCCCAGAAGTACACGCAAACTTGGATTTGCAGTGAATGCTTTATTCTGGAACTGCAAGTAGCTAAAGTTCCTTGGAATTCTAAGAGGCACTTATTTCCTCCCACAGGGGCCCAGAAAGCAGGTCTTTAGGGATCTTACAGCTTGTGGCTACAAATCCCTACTTTTTCCAGAATTCTGATTGATTCCTGATTCATTAATTGTGTGATAGGGAATCGCTAGTCTGGTTTGGAGATCCATCAGTATCTCAGCATCTTCAGTCTACAGCGTGATTCATATGATAAAGCACATCAAGAATCCAGTGTTTTCTAAAAATATAACCAGCATGTTTAGGTGCAGAAACACTTGCTTTCGTCCAGATGAGGCTACTGAGTGGTTTCAATAACCACATTGCACAGGGACTACTTACAGTCACTAAATACTCTTCTTTCAAAACATTCTCTACAATCAATACTCTTTTTCTTAGTGATAATGGTCAATTACTGGATGGTTTGGGTAGAACTATAAGTAAAATGAATAGTTTAAGACCTTTGGCTCTCTTTCATCTCATTTTTATAATTGGTCCCAGTATTTAAATTATCATCGCATTCAAGTCAGTATTTACCATGAAGTTTAACTTAATTTGTAAAGACAACCCTCAGATGAAATTAGAAGTCCTGAATTATTCATGGTGAGGTCTACTAATTTTGCACTGTTATTTCTTATGTGAAACTTCAGTGCGTCAGATCAGAAGTTTCTTTCTGGCAGGGAATAAATGCTTCAAAACACTCTCTAGAGAATAAAATGTAGCCGTTACATTGAAGATAATGCATTTAATCTCTTTGTTACATTGCAGCAACTTCAATGAGCTTTATTGTACTGCATTTCTGTATAGCAACCCTGCAAAAAAAATTCATTTACTAAATAAGCAGCATGATGGCCTATATGTTTTTACCTACTTAACCATTGGATCAGTGCTTTCAAAATAGTCAAAGTAGCAGTAAATTCCTTTCTTAAAAGCTGGCAAACACAGCAAACACATCAGTCATTCCTCAAAGCAAAGATGACAGTCACTTTCTATTCTTCAGTGATTTAGTTGAATTTAGATTCAAGTTATATATGATTTCTTGCATAGAAACACAGAATCACAGACTGGTTTGGGTTGGAAGGGACCTTAAAGACCATCCAATTCCAACCCCCCTGCCATGGGCAGGGACACCCTCCACTAGACCAGGTTGCTCCAAGCCTCATCCAGCCTGGACACTTCCAGGGATGGGTCATCCACAGCTTCTGTAGTAGTAGAAGCATCCTACAGTAAACCTTGCTCCACTCAAGGCCCCTTCTGCAAGTATTTAATCCTAATTTATTTTAATGCCATATACTACTACATATACAACCACCAAAATGAAATCCTTAAAAATGCTATGTATAAAATGTGTTCCAATTTTCAGATAATCCTTTTAAAAGTTGCATCTGGAGCCCAGAAATTACATGTATCAATCTTGCTGTAACATGTAAGTCAAAACCATCTCTGAACATTAATTTCCTCTTATGTTTAGGTGGCTACTGCAAACTCAGCCTCCATTTACTACCTGCTCATAACGGAGAGCAACGGGTCATATGAACATACCAGTGTAGCAAGATTGAAGTGCTGATCCCATGCAGGCTGTGCAAGGATCCGGCCTCCATTTATCTAGCACAAGCATTCAGATTTGTATCACTAAACATTTCACTGTTAAAAGTACAAAATACTCTTTAAACAGTCCCAACAATGATCCCTCAATACACATTAGAGACTAGGGAATGTCAACATTCTGTCATCTTAGTTAACTTGCTTTCTTTCATCCTTTGCAAAATAGCGCAATTTTAACAAATATTTAATTCACAGACTTAAAAGCCTATACAACATTGAGTCATTGCTACGGAATACTGGCTGTACTAGAAGCACAACAGTAGCTACGATGACAGTACCACTAACCCAAAGCAGCAGACTTCTGCTTTGTGTGGAGGGCTGCAAACTTACACTGACTTCTCTGCTATTTCTATTCATGTGAACTGCCAAAATTCTCCATTCTCAGTTAAGGAAAGCAGAAACAATCTTGTATATGACCTGAAACTGCAATGCTAGTAAACAGTGTCAATCAGGATTTTATAAACTGCAACCTCGTTAATGCTAGGGATGATTATCTGGTATAAAATGTTATAGTATAAGAGGAGACTGACCAGATGAAGTGGAACCCGTTGGTGTGATGACCATATACCTAAAAGTAAGACCTCCATGACAGAACAGTATCAATTCAATCAGTAGTTGAAAACCAACAAAGAATTAACAAATAGAATTAATAAGGGGAATAATATGTGTGAAATCTAGGGGAAAAAACCCCAAACCACAACATAATAAAGAGTCTAGGACTTTTTTTTCTAGTTCAGAGTCAGTAAGGGAACTGGCAAGTTAACTGTGAGCAGTGAAATACATTCACAAACTGGGTTTGCTCATAAAACTTTCAGACAGTGCACACTGCTCCTCTTGGAAAAGACTGCTCAGAAAGATGAGTTTTGTAACATTCCCCTGAGGGTGAGCAAACATGGGGTTTGGTGTGCACTGAAAAGAAGCAAATTTAGAATTCAGAGACCTTGAAATGCTTCATGGCTTCTTCTCCATCTATAGGTGCCCAATTAAAGACAGATGTTAAACATATGCTTCAGGCTATTTCAGCCTCCAAAGTCAGTCAAGCATGTGCTCAAGGCTCACATTCTGCACAGGGATCATTGTAGAAGTGGGGAATTTAGTAATAAGTAATACTTAACTCTTAAGTAGCCGCTTGGATTAGTGACCTGAAGGTGTTTAATGTAGGAAATCACTACCATTAACTTCATTTTAACAGAGGAAAGAGCTGGGACACAGAAGTGGGCGATTTGTTTCCAGACATACAAAAGTCCAATAAAAAACTCTAGGGCGAAAGCCTGCATTATCTCATTCTCAGTTCAGACTTAGAGTTTCTGCAGCCATCTACACCAAATGTTATATTTAACAGAAGAAAACCCCATCATTAGATCAATGTAGATACTGTAAACCAGTAAACCAGTTGGTGCTCTGAAAATAAGAGGGTAATGACTACTACATCATCCCGATATTCCATCATACAAATCTGCAGTAAATCTAGTCCAACAGGGTAAACAGATGCAATCATTGATTACTTTTCCTAGGGAATTAGAACCTGATTCTATCAAAAAGTTGGTGGTCTGTAACGACTTGAGATGTCTTCATTTTGCTCATGATTTTGGAACAGTTTCTGAATAATCCACACATCTTTTTCTAGCCCCAGATAAGTTTCCCCAAGGATAGTAAACCAAATATTTGCAAGATATTTTTGATAAAATATGTTTCCATGAATTTCCTCTGCTTTTACTGAATTCTCCCCCAACTTCAAAGAAAAACCATGCAGACTTATTCAACGTATTACAGAGGCAAGAATGAAAGACGGCCAGCCAACTACAGTGATTCCCAGTCCTTCTCAAAAATGGCCAGGGATGACAATTCTCTCGTTTCAGCCTTCCTCAAAGACTCGTAGGCATTGTAACACTCATCCTCACATGCCATTTCCATTGTCTGCGCCTTTAGATCCAAACCAACTCTTAAACAAGCTGAATGAAATAATCTCCCTTTTTGGCAGCGATATGTAGACAAGACACATCCGTTACCAAAACTCTGATGTTGCCTCATGGCTTAATCAGCTGTCCAAAGTTATCACTACCTCTGCTATTTCACTAATGCAAGGTTTATTTAACATTCAAAAAGAAACAGCACAGGACTCTCAGTGACGAGTAAAACAGGTTAAACGACACCAGCAATTGAACACTCTCCTCAGCAATGAAAATCATGCAGAGAATTCCAGACATCAGTAGAGCAAAGTGATTTTAATGGACATAGTTGATCACTAGACTAATTATGTTTATTCTGTATTTGTGCATCTTTTAAGGCTGGGGACACTATTTGTGCAACTGCTATTTTTCTATATTCCTGAAAACCACATGTTAACAAGACTATGCTAATGTTCATGTTCGCAAAAAAAAAAAATTCAGATCCTCAGAGTTTCATTACTTATTTTGTAATTATTTTAACTATTCCCTCAACAGGAGTATTTCTGCTTACTTCTTTAGATTTCACAGTTTATGTACCGAATTGCCTTTTAACAGCCTCTCTCTGGGATCCCACAACCTTAATTCATTTGAAAACTGTATAAACCTGTGCCATCTGGTAACTTTTTGCAATGTAATTACCCTGATAAATGTGTGCATGATATTAGACATTTTCCATTGCACAGATGACTAACGTTGCTTCTCTATTTACAAACCTGTCCGCAGATTTCTGTCACAGGTCCATTTGAAGAGGCTAACAGACTTGTTCGTTTAAATTTATATCTTGCTGAAACTTGATGCCAAGGTTTTTGCCAAGCATTATTTAAATTACGGACTACCGTTTATTCAAATCCACTTCCTCTCTTGTGAGTTAGGTATAAAGTAACAAAAATGTCACAGAATTTGTTTTGCACATTTTTTGTCTGCTGCCAAATGACATTTTGAGTAAAATCATTGTTGCAGTGTGAGAGGAAAAATAATGCTTGAAGCAGCAGTTTTTCCTCTCATTTTGGAATTTCAGGAAGGCAGCTTATGTCTTAATGAAAGTTTAGGAAAGACAGCTGACTTTGAAGTTTACATCTAAGTATTGTTTGTGATCTGTCCTACCCAAGACTACTTGAAAATATGAAACCGCACGTAGCCCAGTGCTTCCTACCCAAACATTCAGCCTAACTGGTATGTTACATCATACTTTTGTTCATCCCAAAGAGCAGTGGCATCATTGACCTGACGAGCACTATCATGACTAAAAACACCCCAGGACAAGTATCTGTGTGCGTACAAGTCGCGCGGTCAGTGTTGTCCAACACCTTTCTATGCTGAAGGGAGCACGGCAGCCCTTCCCTGTGGGAACTTGTGTTTGATGCTGCTCAAGACATTAAAAAAAATATATCCTGCACTCACTGAGTAGAGAGCTGATAGCAGCTTGCCCGATTTTCCTCATCATTCCTCCCATTTCCTTCCCCTTCCTCCACCATGCAATCCCCTCCCATCCAATGTTTTCTTCTTGTTTTCATGGGAGTTTCTGACATCTACTCTGCTCAGTAACAATGAAGCCCTGTCTCCGGGGAATACTCATTTATACAGACTAGAGGCTTTTCCACCTGAAATACCCCAGAGCTAGACAAACAGAGGATTCACTAGGCGTCTGCAGACTGAAATCAGAGGCTGACATCTTCGAAAAGCAGCTCAAATCACGCAGGGCCTCAGGCCCAGCCATGCCCCGGTCACTGACTCCAGCAGCAATCCACAGAAACTTGGCACAGAGCGATGGCTCTGGCGAAGTCCTGTGGTCTCAGACTAGCCACTGCCAAATTTTCATAGCACTTACAGAGAACAGACAATTTGTGACATTGCAAAAAGCGACACATTGGAGGAAGGGAGCTCCATTTCAAGAATACCAATATTTTCTGTACTCAGCTTATTAAATATTTGCAAAACTGAGCAAGAAGAAACTGGACATTTTATAGCTATGTAACTAGTCACGATATTAATAAAGGTTCCCTTAACTTTTGTCTTTTTTGGTATAAACCTCACAGAGCAACATACTTTGCTTTCAAAAGTGCCTGAAAACAGCCACTCAATGCATCTATGAATCATATCTAAACTCTTAAAAATATGTAGGCTTTTCTAAACCTTTGAAATATAGCTATTTACATAAAAATAAGACATCTACTTATTTCCCAATATGTGACACTTCATTGTGCTAAGGATAATACTTTTTCAAGGAAATATATCTAAAATAAATTGTTATTTGCTCCTCAATAGCAGCAAATTATAAATGCATCGGGGGAGAGGGTTTTTCAGAAAGATGTACAGAATCACCAGTTACACAGAGTCCTGCCAACAAGCCCAAATTTCTCAACTTTGGCTCTATTTTATTTACCACAGTGGCATGTAAAGTCCTTGGGTCTGGGTACCTGTGTTGGGGTTCCTCCAGGAAAGCTATCTTCCGGTGTTTTTTGCTTCAGATACTGCTGCAGATTGCTAAAACACAGGAGGAGATGATGCCAGCAAATCCTAAATCACCGAGCTTTTTATTTAGAACTCAAACATTTTCATTTGAGGTGCTGACAAATAACTGGGTATCATTGGGCAGACCACCAAACTTCGCAATTAGACATGCCACTACACAAGTACACTAATTATGCAAGTTTTTTTACTCTGAACTCTACTGAAAAGGGAGCAGTTGGCTAAATTAGACAAAATTAATGAAAAAAGCAACACTTGGTATCAGACAAGCACATTTATCCTTCTTCAATGTAACCATTAGTAGTCTGTTTTGCTGCTGACTAGCAACAGGCTGGCTCAGCACTAATTAAGCCGGTCATTATCACAGCTAGGTGTTTACAGCCTTTAAACTTCTCAGCCATTTCTCTTCCCTGCTGGTTCCTAGGAAAAACATTTGCCCTTTTTTAATCCAGATAGCAAATAGGCCAAAAAAAACCCCTTAAACCCTTACGCTATTAAGGGGTGTTAGCCAAGAGGTTAAAAAGAGAAAAACCCTCCACCTCAGGGCATCCCAAAGGATGCACCAGAGCATCTGCGCCAGGGTGATGGAGGGGGGCAGCCAATTCAGGGGCTGCTGCCATTGCAAAGGTACATGATCCCAGAGAAGATTCCCCCAGTCCCACAGAGACCTCCATGGAGCTCCTGTCAATCTTCCCAGGGGCTGCAGCTGATGTTCAGACAGTTGTTGATACCACACAGGCTGGGGGAGTAGGGGGGGATGTGGTTTTCCCTTGTTGCTGTGTGAAGATAAGCTTTTACACGTCACGATAACGCAGCAAGACATGGAACATCTGTGTTTCATTAAATAACGTTATTAAACAGACTGGCTCGCAGCCTCGGTGACAGTACAGGTATGCACACTTCATTTTAAATGAGTACCATTCTGAAAGCAATTTGAGGAACAAGGGAGAGCTGTAACATCCGCAGTGTTTCTAATTAAGACTAAGCTCCCATACAAGCCTATTATCCAAGTCATATGTGCATTTCCTAACACATCCCAAAGCTGTACTTGAACACCCCAAACTCTGAACTCGTGTCTGGTGAGCCCCTGGGATAACTAAATAATTTGCTGAATATAAAGGTCAGTAATGGAAAGTGCTTGAAATGGTTTGTAGGACTGGATCTTGCAACCAGGTCTTCTATATAACAGGAAGAGAAAAAAGCCTCATGGAATCTAATAATAATAATTCAGCAAACAAATGCAACTATCAAAAAAGCCTTCTTTCTTACTAAATCATGCACGGACAGTACGTCTCAGTATGGACAACTTCTCCGTATGAAGACATTAACCCAGAGATACCTGACATGGGTAAGACTTAAATCCGGTGTCACTGAATTGGTGATTCTCTTATGGTGGTGCACAGCATGTCATTCCCCAAAGACAAGGAATCACCCAAATCAGTTTCCATCCATCAATAAAAGTTAACATCATTTAACACCGAGGTTCCCCCCTTATTTTTCAGTTCAGAAACACCTTCCAATTTTCAAGCTGACCACCCAAGACAATACAAAGAGCACGGAATTCTTAGTGTATCTTAAGGGGGCAAGCATTACTGTAATAGGAATTTACCAGTTACCAGTATCCACATGGTCCACTTTGCCATGTGACAGTTGTGAACAGGCAAAAACATTTTTTCTAAGAACACAGAAACATAGTAGTCCAATAATAAAGCCAGGGGTGTTTCATAAACATCTCTGCAGGCAGGCAAATTGGGACATCCCAGTAGGAAAAAGCAAAAGCTTCCTTTAAGCTTTCAAAATATTTCAGCAAATATCTCGAACGATATTTCTAACCATAAAAAGGTAACAAGCCATGTTTTTGAACTGGGAATCCTTTTTGTTTATCAGTCTCCTAACTATAAGAATCATGAAGAAAAACCAGATGTGCTACTCGGAGCAATTCCTGCCACGATGACTGATTCACCACATCTGAACAATTAGCAATCAAAGTCAACACAAGTTTTTCAAGATGACTACAGAGATTTCCAGAAAGCAAGCTACCTGGCTTCAGAAAGCAAGAATCTGCCCCAAACTTTGAAGCAATGACGGCAACTATTTAACAGGGCAGCTGTGGCTCACGGTGTGCCTTGCAGTCTGGGTTCTCCTAACACAAACCTCAAGCAGCTTCTGGGGCACACCGCACTTCCTCACCCCCTTCCAAGCACCTTGGGTCCCATCACTCGTCTGCTCATCACGCCAAGGAAAAGAGCACAGCACCGGTCCTTTAACAGTGCTGGCAGGCAACTGAAGAACGGTCTTAAGCCACACCATGTGGAGGCAAGCAGAGAAAATCCAAATATCTGACCACGTAGAAAAGGTCTGTGAGGAACAACTGGAAGTTCACTTGAAGGTTTGCACAAGCCTGGCGCCGGGCAGCTCAATACTGTGCTGTTGTGTGAACAGGCGTTTATCTAAATGTTGAAATACGGTGTGTCACAAGGCCCAGCTCCGACGTCTGAGCTCAATCTTCCTTTTAAAGTATCTAATCTTTACTTCTGAACGTACAAAAAGCATGCAATAAATCAGTCCCAATTCAAGAATTCCCAAAACACATGGGCTTATTTTTCAAACCTTCCAAAAATACACAAGGACCAGTGAAAATAAGGATGTGGCTCATCTGCTGTATAGGTGCTGCACTGATACAGGATACATGAGGACATCCAAACACAAAAGAAATCAGTAAGTTGTTTATTCCTTGCTGGAAGATTTTGTGGATTCTCTTTCAGCCACTAACAAAATCACTGATTATTTGTTGCTGATTCTTGTGAAGGTTTTAAAAAGAAATAGTACTTTGAATAGTAGAAACATGCAAGCAATTAAGTCAGACAAAATTATTTTCTCTCATTCCAGTAAGTTTTGCAAGAGATTAATATACATTTTCTAGAGAAAATTACATTATTAACAGATCAATGCTTTTTAAAAGAAGTAAAACAGCTCAAATGGGGGTTTTTTCTCTCCAAAAAAACTGACATGAATTTTTAAATATTTCACATAACATTGAATGCGTACTGGTTCTGCTTTTTTTATTTAAACCTTGATACTTAATGTTCACAAAAATCTTCCAATAGGTGCAATCCTATGAGTATAAACATTTTTTTAAATGGAATTCTTATTTCCTCTTCCATATAAGAGCTGTACTCCACTATAAAGGCATCTTCTAACTGCATTCAAATCAGTAACTAGGGGAAGAGAGCATGAGGAGACATAATGGGCAAAAGAGACATTTCCTATTACACAGAGGCAGGAACAGGAATGATTGAAAAAATGCAGCGGGTGTGCTGCAGGTATGTTCTGAGGGCACCTAAGGCATAAAAACATCTCTCGCTATCAGGTATGCAAATATTTGAATGCATGGCATTCCGGTGCAGTCGTGAAACAACGGGACCATTTCTAGATGATCTGTACATTAGGAATGATACATCTTCCTCATTAGATGGAGAACTAAGCAAGACAGCAATTGTGCAGATGCCACCCAACGCTGCACTGCTACGCACAGCTGTCAGCATCAGGTATGGTGCCATCGTGCTTAATGCTTGCATCGCCCGCATACGACACTCTCGGTAATGAAATGCTACTTAGGAATAGAGCAGAAATATAGCTGTTTTCTCCAAAGAAATTAGATGGCTCCAAATCACCTAGAAACAGCTGCCAGAAAATTGTTTGAGTTACACAACTTGAGAGTTTCGGAGCAGGAGGAATGGATAATTTGCCAGAGTTCAGCAAAAAAACCCCGTAAAAAGGCGCCAGAGGGACCCGAGGTAGGTTTACTTAATGCTCTAAGGGGATATAGAATAGACTGCTTTTCACAACTGAAATGTATTCATTTGCAGTTTCAATGAAATACGATTAGCCATGGGAAATCAAGGTTGATTCGTTGAGAAGGACAAGTTTTAGGAAATGTAATAGAAAACCTCAGTTACTCTTTTTGCAAGACCAGAACAACAAAGCAAGTCTGATTTCTGATAAGATTTTTCTGCAACGAGTCAGGTAGAAATCTACCAGAAATTATGCCAATTGTGGATTGAAAGTTATACAGCTTCCTCAGTAGGTTATTCTGAGCTATGTGAGCAGTATCAGATGTACTTACACAAGAGAAAAAGCCACCACGATTAATTTCAGGTGTCACAGTCATGAGTTACCATAATAATTTGTATAACCCAATTTCATCTAAGAGTCTCCTGTGCGTGTAACCATCTTTTTTTCAACTGCTGTGCAAGGGTCTTAACGTGTAAACTGCACCCAGTGTGCAAGGCCATGGCACTGAGTATCTGATGACTCTTAGCGTTTGAGGTCCGTCATCCTCACGTCACAGTAAGAAATTTATAAAATTACTATGACCCTCAATAGCACCAAAAAAAAAAAATCAATCTATTAAAATATACATTAAGTCCACAGTGAGAAATAAAAAAAAAATAATAATAAAAATAGGGGCTTAGCCCTAAATCCCTCCTGAAATTCATACAGCAACATTCTTGTTTTGTCATTGCCCACACATACCAGATACCTGCCGTTCAGTAAGATAAAAAAAACACTAAAATCTGTCAGCACTCAAGTGCCTTTACTCTCCTGTCATGAAAGCTCTGTGAGAATATTACTACAGCTTGCATATACTTTGAATTTACTGGACATAGGTAGAAGTCATTTTTTATAGAAAAGATAGAATTTGGAAGGTGAGAAAGAAAAAATTTTTATAGTAATCCAATTGTATTCAGCCATGGAGAATGCTAACAGAGTATTTAGGGCTCCTCCTGAACTTAACACTCTAGGATAATGGTGAAGTTGTTCCTCTACGCCCTCACAGCTATGCTGCCCGTTTCTGTCTATGTAGATTCAAATACTCCTTCAAACTTAAAGATGGACCCAACTTGATAATTTTTTCCACCAGTGACCAATATCTCATCGTGTCTCTTGAGGAAAGCAGCTATCAAGTCACAAAACATTCTTCTCGGTTTGATGACTTCTGATTTAAAAGACACACGTTCGGCACTGATTCCCAAGCATTCATCTACTGATTATTTCATTATCAGCCTAAGAACAAATATTGAAAACAGTTAGTTAGGTTTATTGTCAAGCTAATTACTTTTCCTATGCCACTGTTTAAATTATGTAGGAATGTGTTGACAACACTGTTCTCTTTCAGTGATTTGTTATTTGATGTTGCTTCCAGTATTAATGGTGCATTATTGAAAATTATAATAAAATGGTGACACTTGAGTAGTAGGATATCCATAGACTTACATTAATTGACTCGCAGTAAAGCAAAAAAATAACCCCCATAGGCAGTAAATACAATTCCTTCAATCAAATTAGTTAGAATACTCTATTTAATTTGCTGTCTTGGTGAATTTGCTAAAATGCTTCCTTTAAATTTTATTGACAGTATAATGGTGGTTCTAACCGTCAGCTCTTCAGTACATTAATAGAGCTCACAAATGAATATAAAATATTAAAGACGGTTGGCATTCATTAGTGCTAAAACCAACTGTATGCACCGAATTCTAATGCACTGGTTAGCAACCCTTCCATGGCCAGCAGTGGAGACCTCCACATGGAAGTGTATTATAGCCTGTATTTGCATAAACACTTTCACATCTTTATAATAATTGTAGACATAGAATATTAGATTTAAATCTAACTATCCAAGAATGATTATTTTTCAAGTAGTAGTTCAAATGAACCATTTCATCCCGCTCCTCAGACTAACGTAGTTCCACACCATTAGATCCATAATCATGGCTGAGAAATGAGTTCTCAAGTCTCAGTTTTAAAAGGACGTTGATAGGCAAATGAACACATCCTTTGATTACTTCAAAATATTAAAAAAGCCTGAGATAGCTATGGAAAAAAGCATAGCAGTCATATATGCAAAAGCACAAGATTTACAGTTTCAAAAGGAAAGTGTAGTTTTGATTGTTTTATTATCAGAGAAAAGGAGTGTTAGGATTATGGAATCTAGCTGGAGATGTCTTTAAACATTTCACTGTGCCATTTTAGGCACCTTTTAAAAAAAAAAAAAAAATTACTTTGTTCTCAGTTTTTTTAATTTCCAGGAAAAACCAGAGACTGTACAACAGAAGAACCATGTAAGAAAAAGTATTCTTAAATTCAGACTTTTAATTCATACCTTGAAATTAGATCTTCTCTCTGCTGGTTTTGAGTATTTGAACATTAATTCTACACGACCTAATACTACTCAGTTTTCATGGCAGCGAATCTCAGAAATAGTCATGCATCACTTAAGGAAGGGCGGGGAGAAAATTAATTATACAACTGTTGCCAAAAAGCAACATTTCGTCCTTCCCCCCACTAATTGCATTATCATTCCCAGGTGGAAATAAACTCCTGACTCGGAAGGTAGCATTTCATTTCCTTCAGAAAACTCACAGTTAGGGGGTGATGGGACCCAGAACCCTTACTTTTCAGCCAATTGTTACAGAAATTGCCACACTTCAGCATGGAGCCCTTCATGCCTTCAGAAAAAACACATTGTAGTTGTCTCTGTCAGGTTTCCGTCTATTTTTCTAGTTGTTATTTTTGAAATGCGAACCATTTGAGGCAACCATTAGTTCACACACTTGTGACTTCGTATGTTCCCTTTGTTCCATCATTCCATGATGCAAATAAAACAACGGTGACTGCTTTGCCACAGCATTCGAGGTAATGCACCCTAAAACACCTAACAAAAAAGAGGAAACAGATTGCCCTCAGGGGTAGCTGCCACTCTTTGGGGTAAAGAAGAGAGAAGGAATCACACTGTTCTTTGCAATGAGCATCGGAAACAAAAACAGGTAAGAAAAATCAACTGGGCATGATATGCTGAGGCAAGTATGAAAGTGAACAAGTGAAAACCTTTTATAGCAGCTTTTGATACATTATTTAAGAGAAGTCAACAAGCAGAATTTATCTGGGCTGTCACTGACAGCAGCGCAATGACAAGACGTACTTTTTGTCACGAAAGAAAGGAGATATGAAGACAAAATCTAAGAATCAAAGTGCAGAAAGCCATGCAGAAGGCTGGTCCAACAGGTCGAGGTCCACTTCAGACTTGAAGTTAATACCACTAGCAAAGTAAAGCAGCACAGGAAGAGTGTTTCAACTTGTGATTAACGGAGCTCCTTTCACTAAGCATATGTAAAAGTAGCAAAGGGGAAAACAAGGGTATTGACTAGACTTAAGCCCGAATCCAACCTATGGTATAAGATCTATTTTTAGCAGCTTCCCAGTCCTTGCGCAGCGTCCTACTACCCTATCTACTCTCTCAGTTCACAGCAAAGCATCCTCAAAGTCCCTCCATAAGGATGCGGCCATCCTTATTACTACTCCATTCCTTCCATCCCCGCCAGCTATCCTAAGTGGTGCTGGATATTTGATATGGACCTGCTACGTCTGTCAAGTGTCATCATGGGTCAAAAATCTCCAAGTGGGAAAAATGAAAACATATGTTGCAGGCTTGGGGCAAGACTGACGTACTCTTCGTAATGCCTCAGAGCAAGGAAAATATCCTGAGCTTTGTTATTTTTTACAGATCTTCTCTGTGGTTTCTGACTTAATATAGGTCAATACAATCCACAGACCATGGTTTATACCAATGCCTTACATTTGGGAGTGTAAACCCCACAAGATTCTGGCACCACAGCTACATTCTCAACACATGCTTTAGCCTTTCCACCCTTCTGAGTTGGTTTTCCAATGGAAAAACTCCTTGGTTGAAAAAGTGGTAAAAACCCAGTATATTTCTACTGATTTCTACGGGTTTAAATTGAAAGTGGGGAAGTTTAGATTGGATATCAGGAAGAAGTTCTTCATGGAGAGCGTGGTGAGGCACTGGGACAGGTTGCCCAGAGAAGCTGTGGATGCCCCATCCCTGGAAGTGTCCAAGGCCAGGCTGGATGAGGCTTGGAGCAACCTGGTCTAGTGGAGGGTGTCCCTGCCCATGGCAGGGGGGGGGGAACTAGATGGTCTTTAAGGTCCCTTCCAACCCAAACATTCTATGATTCTATGATTTCTAAATTATAGTTCAAATAAGAGTGACAAGCTGGACACTACCATTGTTTGTAAGCACGTTTAAGATAATCAAACAAAAGCTAGTTGTACTGTACCTTGTTACTTTGTCCCTTTTACCACAACGAGGCATAAACAAGTCAAGCCCCAAAAAAGCTCCCCACATAGCCAAAGCACTGCTCAGCATGACTTGTGTATCTGCTTTCTTTCCTGACACATTTCTTACCTGCAGTTGAGCAAAGCAGTTAAATACCCAATGGTCTCATTTTGAATCAGGTCAGACTGTTGCCCAACTTTATTTTTTGACCCGTTCTTTTCCTGAGAGCAAACTGACTGCAGTATTGATTCAACAAGCAGGACATGGAGCGCATGCTACTGCAGAACACGAAGCAGTTCCATCCTGATCTTCAACATTGACCACCAAGTGCCTGGTACTATAAAGAGACTTTCACACTGTTACTTAAATCTGGGATTATTTGACCTGTCCCATGACTTCAATGACCACTTGGGTACTTGCACACTGCAAGTGTATGAATAACGCCTGCAAGGCCAGTGTGGAGAATAGAAGCTTTTACTGAAGGTGGGTTTTTTTATCTGCAAAGCATAAGAGAGTAATTGAAACTGTCCTGGTTACTGTCACAAAGAAGCTAGTGGCATCAGAATTAGAAGTCACCTGGGCTGGGCACAAGCGTGAGGATTTGATGAGAAAGCAAGAAGCTATGAAGCATGAAAATAATTAAAGTATGCTCCAGGAAAACACACATAGAAAAAACCTGAACACAGTCCACACAAAACTATAGGGCATCTCACATGCTTGATTATCATCTCTTATATGGCAGAGGTACCTCCAGTGTTTTCTAAGAACTTTGGTAGTGCCTCTGTTAACCTGTCAACCTGCATAGCTGGGGGAAAAAAAAAAAAAGGCATTTTCCTCCTATTAAAAAAAAAAACTAGGTTAATTCCAACAGCTAAGGAAAAGTTAAGCTGGATACAAGCTCTTGATATTTTCAGAAATTGTTCTGAATGGCACTATTGTGAAAAAGATACGGGGAAGGCAACAAATTTTTTATAAGTGTTTCAATTAATGTGTCTAGTATTTGCAATTACGGAGTTTTGAGAAGCTGAAGCAACAACATGTTCTCATTAATTTATACAGCAATAACAGTTTTGGCATGAGGTTAGAATTATAGGCCAATAAAACAGATGAGCAGGCAAAACTGTCTCTCACTGAAAAGACAATAGGCCTCAGTAGGCTTTCTTGCAAAAGTCCATGACTAATAAGCATTTACACAGAGTGAGTGACTGCGAGACGTTCAGGAACCTTTGGGGATACGTGTGCGTGGGAGGCAGGCACGTGTCCATGAACAGGACAAGAAAAGAATTCTATGCCTTTACACTGCTTTTACTACAGTTAAGGAGGTACAGGTAAAGTGGTAAAAAATTGACGCTAGTGTGTAAGAAAATAGTAAGTTTGTATTTACCTTCATATCAATCAATATTTCTCTTCCAAATGTCAAAATATTTTACAAATAATAATTATGAATACTTATGCAAAACTTGACCACTTTGTAAAAATTTCTGAAGAAAGGTCAGCTGGTTTATGCAAGCCCATTGTTAAGTGCTTCTCAAGAGTTCCTCAAAGGAGTAAGTATGTTCCCAA
Organism: Eurypyga helias; assembly: GCF_000690775.1. Taxonomy (NCBI): domain Eukaryota; kingdom Metazoa; phylum Chordata; class Aves; order Eurypygiformes; family Eurypygidae; genus Eurypyga; species Eurypyga helias. Next base: position 4,341 of record NW_010267344.1, on the reverse strand, counting down.
TACAGTCTGCCAGAAAAACAGAGTATCACCACCTGGGAAAATAAACCCGGCGGGCAGCTTTGACATAAAAGGTTTCTTTATTCTTCTCTTACAGGTTTAGCTTACACAACAAATAACTGTGACTGGCATCATGGTTATTCCAGTTGGTAGTTACACCTTAAGTAAAATTTAGCCAGCACTATGAACTATGGTATCTCTCTGGCTTCTTGTAAGCGTGGGGAAAAGATTTTCAGAAATAGTACTGTACTTTCACATTTAAAAATGAGACTTATTGCATCTTGACTAGTTGAAATTATTATCAAATTAATATTGATTTTCATCCACTCCTAGACCTGACACAAAGTTGCTAATTAAAAAGTACAGGCCACGTGGTTTTGCATGCATACCATTTGCTTCAATTTAACTTCACATTTGTGCTTGCTTACACCTCCTGCCATTTTCAGCCACTCTGAACCATGAGAGATTGGTCATTCCTTTTTCACTCAAGCCCGATCCGCTTTAACAGAGAGAAGCAATACTTGCCAGTATGGATTTGACAAACACACTTTGTCTTAGGTGCAAACACCTCAGTAAAACCACCTGCAGGCAAGCATGTCTAAAACCACATGCACACACCCCCTGAACACATTTACAATGTTCTGTTACAAAGATCTAATGAGATTTTATTACACCTGTAAGTTATTCATCAGTGTTTTTAAGGGAAGGCAATGATGCCTATATGGGCGAAGGTTTCAAGATCAGCTCTTTGAAAAACTGAAATACATACTAGCTTCCAAGCAGTAAGAAGTAATTAAGTGGAAATAAAGTATACTGAAGAAGTAAAATGTGGATTCCTCAGGACTTCAGGATGAGAAGGTACAGCCTTTACTCTTTCACCACGTTGCTTCCTTATCTCCTCCTGTGACCAAAACTTCCATCATCACTAGGCAAAATTCTCCTCTGCAGGACACAGCAATTCCTCACTACCCCTCTGCCGCCAAATGCTGCCCAACTCTCAGTACACCACAGCTGGACCACGGGCTTATTAATCAAAACATGTGGGTGCTGCTGTCATTTGGGCCAGACACCACTTCTGATGTCAGAACAGGCCACAGCCAGAAGGGACATGGGAGTAGTCTGTCTGCACTTCCTTGTCTCTGCCTCCTGGAAGTGAAGGATTTCAGCTACCATCTAGATTTATGCACAGTTATCACAGCAGACCATTTAAATCCATAGTAATTAGTGCTGTTAACCTTTCCATTCAATTAACAAGTATTTTTTCACTGAATAACCACAGATACTAAAACACGTTTCTAAATTTATTTTGCATGGAGCACTCGTACGGATATCCATGAAGGTTTATGGTGCATACACGGAGCACGTGCAACTCGGCTGTTAACAACAGGGCTCTGAAAGTGTAGACTGAAGTGGTGAACCTTACTCCTGGTTCTCCCACTGCCGCTCAGAAGATGCCACTGCCAAGGCAGAAGAACCTATGGTGTTGGTGTAGGGGCTTCAGAATGAATATTCGTTTACTGCTAGCACTGAGGAATCGTGTTAATGAGAGATGCTGTACAGAAACAGTTTCAGGGATGTAGAAAAAAACCCAGTACAACATACACAAGTCTCTGTACACTGATGACCACAGGTTCAGATCAACATAGATGTTTTTGCATATGCATACTGACGTCCAAATATGTTTCCTTCTCTCGGGAAGAATGTGTGGGAAAAGAAAATATTAAGAAGGTGGAAATCATATTCATTGCATTTTCCAAAATGCTCTAAACCAAAACCTGAAGTCCAGGTCAATTTGACTTCTTATTTTCCCATTAGCAATTAGAGTAAGGTGACAGGTTATGGGAAAAAATTCTCATGCCATTTTTATTTGGACAAGCTAATTGTTGTCTCTGGGCTGGCTGGCTGAACACAGGGAACAGTAAAGTGCCTGACAGGATAACAGGTTACGTTTTACCACAAGCCATCCACATATAAACAGTCCACTTAGAGTGAATCCTTCTTGCTAACCCTTCCAGATTGTACCACACATAGCAAGGTCCTTCTCCTCTACCTTAAGCTCAAGTGCCATATGCTTTTCACAGGGTTAATTAATCAAAGGGTGCTTGCTAATTAGGGGACTTCAACATGTCTAGGTAGTTATATGAAAGTGCACTTGTTTCTCTGTCCTGTTAGTTCTTGTAATTGCTTTAAAGAGGTAAGGCCTATGCAACATAGC
>NW_010267344.1:0-2114 GCF_000690775.1 Eurypyga helias | reverse complement strand
AGCAGGAACCTACTCTGATGATGCTCAGCCCATCTGTCATGTAAGAGCTTTTTTTTTTCCCCAAGCAGTTATTTCCTTGCGCCGAGTGAATTTTCTTCCCATCCTCAAGTATTTTCCACATTATGTCAATGCTTTAAACACACATTACAAACCCACCCCTCAGTAACAGACTAAGGAAAAATTCACATTAAGAAGAGATGGTTATTTTCTTTTCATTGAAATAGTTTAAGATTCTTTTCCAATGTCCTGCTATCCATCAGGGATAAAGTTTCAAGTAGTGAGTAAATAAGAGGGATGAATAATTAAGACAGAAAAGCTCCCTCTATTATGACTATCAAGCTTTTCAGCATAGTATGTGGGTTATGACAAAACTGAGGTGATACAATAGGATGCTCCCAACAGCCACATAATATCTTCCAGCCAGATGTTATGCAGAAGAACAAAGTACAAATTCAAAGAAGAAATCATCACATGTGTGGAAGACACTTAATTCCTGAAGGCAGTTCTGTATCACAGATCTCAACTTCCTTCCACTCCCATGTCCCCATTACTGGAAGTGCTGGCTACCAGCATGTTCATGGAGCTAAAAACTGCCTTATTCTAATCTCATTTCATATGTGTTCATTTCCCATCTACACTTGTTTCATCTACACTTGTAATTTTGATGGAGAGGAAAAAAATAGGACCTAAAATCTAAACAGGCCTTAAAGAACTGCTTTTACAGCAACATCTGCCTGCTAATATTTCAGTTATTCCTTCTGAACTAGCTTGTTTCTGAATGCATATAATACTGTAGCTTAATTGGTGACAATTCAATTCTCAGGCCAAAAAAGCACAAACCACAGCAGCCAGGTACACACACTGTCAGAAGTCCATACTCCAGGGAAGGTGGTAAGAGGTTATTTTGGACACTTGTTGTTATTTGATCCTCTAATAGTAGTTGGGAATGTAGCCAAAACCCTACAATGTTGGTCACAACAGGCTGACAAACACCTTCCATCAAAGTGACTGACGAACTCCTTGCCATATTTAGTGATCGTTTTCCACAACCTCTGAGCTTTATTTCTACCCTGCCGACACAGCCCCAAGATCTGTCCATCAGCCAGCTTCCGAGATCACTGTCACTCCAACCCCCAGCATCTCCATTGTAATTTCTTCTTAACGTGACAGCTGGGCCTAAAAAGTGACGTAAAAAATAAAACAGAAGGAACTCTAAGAGAAAATCCACACACTGGATATAGTAAGATTTATGGATTCACTGTCTTTCTCTCTACTAAACCACTGAAAATTTCAGAGTCAGCAAACATCCCACCCAGGATTTATTTTGCATGGTGACACAGAGGCTAATATGTTTTACAAGTGTTTGGCCCCTTCACAGGTTTCCAGCACTAAATACATCAGCATTAGGGCTCCTATCAAAGTCCACATAGCAACTCATGTACCTTGAATATTCCTCTCTCACAGAAAATTGTATTTTGCAGTACAAAGACCTGACACATCTCTCTCTCTACCCAAATGCAGAGTTTCATCTAAATTAACATTTCAGAACTGCTTTGATAGAGCTCTGCCTGAATGAAAAAGTATCTTATTGCCAATAATACCACCATGAAAATACTGTATCTCAGCTGAAATGTCTATTAATAGTTGTCAAATAAAATATTTTCATTATTTTTCATCAAGAACCACACCATAATACTGCTAGAGACATGCAAAAAAAATAAAGCAAAGGATATTGAACAAACTCTGTAGATAGGGAGACATGGCCTTGGGAGAAGGAGCAGAATAATGTAGATCAATTCCAGGGAGGAAATACTGAGATAATTAGGAGGGCACCAAACTGCTTATGCAACCAAAGAGAAGATCACTTGAATTAACTGTAAAACGTCAGACTACTCAAGTACAGTCAACCAATTGCAGCTCGCATTTTGCTTTCTGGCACAACTGTCTTTTGTTGTTAAGTTCCAAAATTCTTTAAAAGATGATACTTGGTGCCGTTCTGGCCATGATCTGAACACTGAGCCTTTGAGAACCCTTTTAAAAGTTTCCACTACCTCTGAAGAAAAGAGTTTTGGTTTTAGACTTTTGGAGTGTGGGGTTGTTTTGGGTTTTTTTTT
>NW_010267343.1:52659-57136 GCF_000690775.1 Eurypyga helias | reverse complement strand
GTCCAGCTTTTCATACACCAGTACCTTCAAGTCCAATGTGATGAGCCAAGGTATTTCCTATTCACATAGTGGTTGTTTTTTAAGGAGAGCTGATGAAGGCTAGTTTTCATTGATTTTGGAATGCGTTATTTTGACTTATCTCAAATTCCTCGCCATTGTTGGTCTTTCAGATAAGCCCCACAGCAACTTGTAGAGTTTGTATCCTATATTTCAGTAATTATGCATGTCTCTAGCTGATGTTTTTATGAGACAGCTTAATTTTTTGCTTATGGTATTGCTGCCCAGTAAAGACATACATGACTGCTTAAAAATAAAACTCACCTTCTGAAACTCCACAACTTCTCTAGTGTATCTATCAGTGCCTTCTGGCAGAGTAGGAGAAGTTGTTTCTGGTGTTGAAATTCCATCAATACAGAGTAGGTGGTCATTCCTCCTGACAAACAAATCATGTTAAAGTCATTGTCATCATCATCATTGTCATTATCATCATAATCATGTTAACTCCTTTCACAGTTAAAGGGTTATCTTTGGGAACAGATAGAGCACATGCAATTCCTATTTCACTGGGAGCTTTAAATTCAGCAGGTTTTCTTTCCTTCTTCCCCTTCAAAAAATAGGAAGTACTCACTTTCAGGGTGATATAGAAATCTGAATTCATAGGTAACAACTATCTCACCTTCCTAACTTCTGGTAAAACAAAACAGTTTGCTTCGTTACCCAATTCTACTACAGATTTCTGCAAAAGTACTTCACGTCCAATTTTTTTGATCTTCTGTAACAGCAATTCCTGTTCCCTATATCTCCTTTTCATTGACTATTTGCCTTTCAAACTTCAGAAATACTGATGTGCATTTTTAACAGTTATAGTTACATTTCTTTGGGATCCTTTTAGTTAAGTGTCTACAATTTGCTTCCACTTATCTTTTCAGTATAGAAAACGTTTTTAGACACTACAGGAGGCCCTGATCAGTTTGCTTTTGATTTAACGCAACATACTTGCTTAAGTTATCCCACTGCCTCATAAGAATATGACAAATGGCCATACTACCAAGTGGCGTCTGTGACAAGGAAAATCCTGGGCAATTCTGATTGTAGACAGGAGTTTTGAACAGCCAAGAGAGAAGTCTCCATGTATAACAAGGTCATAGTAAAGTATTTTCTGTACCTTTATAATCTGCTGTGTTCATGGAACATCTGCAGACTAGTAGCCATAGAAATAACTGTAAATGGGTCTTCTACCAGATACAATTTACAGTTTCTGCTGTAACTGTGACACTGGGGAACCTAAGCATCAGTTTTTCCAAACTACTATAATAGAGATCTACCTTTTCAAGTAAACTTGCACACTGCCTGCCCATTCCAGAACGCATTGAAACTTCTCTTCATTCAGGGTTTTTTGCAAAACTTGAACAAAGAACTCAAGAAAACGTGATTTCTTTCTGAATTTCATCACTGCAATAAAGTAACAAATCATTAACACAGGTTTTCTATTTATGCTGTAACAGGTTTCTGAATTCAGCTATAATTACAGCTATGTATGTCTCAAAGTACATATTTATGTCATGTTGCATGCTGATGAAGAAAAGGCATACTGATACTAAAATCAGATAGGTCATGATACGCAAACGCTGTTGCTAAATACTTCTTGTGACCAGGCATCCAGAATCACAGGTTCACGCTATTTGGACTCCTACAATGACAAACATTCTAGGAACTGAGAAAATAAGTTTGGAATTATTTTTGTATCATGAAGTACCTAGTGCAAAAATATTTTATAAGAACATTCAACATGCTTAATTGTGCACATGCCTGAAAATCCTGAAAAAAACCCACCAATAAAGCAAGTATAAACAAAGTAACTGTATCCTATTCACTTAGGTTGCTTTTAGTGACAGTCACATTAGTGTACAAGCATCAAATAGTTCTCATAGTAGCAGTGGAGATGCGTTGTCTAGATTTTAGGCAGATTTTTTTAATTGTTTGCAAACTGCTTTTACTCTTTGGCCATCTTCATAATGTTTTACCATCAAGAAATAGGTAAGTAAATCCTACTTGAAGGTTATACTAATTTTACAAGCTAGGCTCCATTGTTATTCTGAACACCAGTATTAAAGAAAATAAGGCAGTGGCAAAGGCGACATACCAGAATCTTAAATCCTATTTCAAAAACACAAGTGTACTCAGATTTTTGTGAATTCCTCTTTCAGTAACATAATTTAATGTGGAAATGGGGTATCTCAATTTAAAAAGAACATTCCAAACAAAGAGAATCTTTGAAAACTTGACACAACTTTGGAAAAAAAAAAAAAAGCTTAATTTTCACCGTTATTAGAAAATAATCACTATTCAAATTATTTAAAATATTATTATTTTATATGCTTATTATCAACATCTAAAATAATGTCTGCAAGCATTTCATATGCTTCTAAATGTGACTACGTTAAGAACTTTTTTTAAGCTATTTTTTACTTGATTTTGTATATTTGAGAACAAAATTAAGAGAAAGCTTCCAAGAGCTTATTCCAAGCAAGAAGTATATAGCTTTTCTGGCAACTTTCTGAAGTAAATAATCCATTACAATTGAAATAAACACCAATTATCCTACCTTCTCGATAAGCACTGTTTGATGTCCAACATGAAATTACGGGGTAGAGGAACAAAGGATCTTCATGTCCTGTTAGCTCTGATCCACGAGCTACATCAATAACCAAATCAAATCCATTATGACAGGCAGTGGTAGTGTGCAATAGAAACTCTATCTGGAATCGTATCTGAAGACTAGAAAAATCCTTCTTTTGCACACAGTTTGCTTTTAAATCTCTCACTGTCATCCAGATAGAAATTAAAAAGCTTTCTCTTTTCTTCTAACATAACCAGCTGTGCCCCTTAAATAATGACATGCTTACAGATGTGACTCATGAAATTCCAGCCACTAGACTAATGAGCTGAATGTCTGGAGTTCATGAGAGGTCTAACAGAGGTCCATACAAATCATCTGTGGAGGAGAATGTGCAGTAAATACATGTCCAGTAATGTATTTAAAGCTATACAGCATGAATTGAAGACATAATGCTACTAGTGCTTACATACATGCCCAGTATGTGGATGGCTGTGCCGGTTTTAGTCAGGACACAGTTAATCTTCTCCACAGTAGAAAATATAAGGCTGTTCTTTGGATAAGTAAGTGAAGCTATTTCTTTTTGCTTCACCTAAACATTTATAGAAATATATGTATACAAATGGATTTCTATTCTATAAAAATATATTAGAGGGGTGAATAATATATAATATACAGAAATAAATAGAGAATAACTTGTATTCAAACTTCTGAAAGTTAAACACAACTGCATTACCAGCTGATGAGCACCAGAACAACATTACATGTGCTAGTTACTACTTTGCCTTAATAAAGAAACATGACCTACAAATTTCGTGCTTAGGCAAGTTCTGTGGTTGAAAAAGATCAATGCAGCTAGTCCCTGAAAAAAAAGCAAGGTTAAAAATGCACTCTGAAACAACCAGTTGTGACAGTGGATCAATAGCTACACCCTCCAGTGGTAGCAGTCAGTTGAAGTCTGCTGAATGCAAATAATGTCCAATTAAATAGGACAGCCAACAGGACAAGCAGATATGTTTTTTTCCTTTCTAGGATAAATTACACCCTTTATTAGTACTCTCTCCTATTTGACAAGTTCAAAGATATATTGCTTAAACTTAGCATTTTCACAAAGAATAATAACTCCCAAAAAAGTTTAGATGGGAAAACATGTGACATTTAGGAATTTAAATTGCATTGTGTATGAAATATTTTGGTTTTCTCATTTTTTTATTGAAGAGGCAGATTCAGCTCTTTTTCATTTTTCTCACAGACTGTCATCACTGGAATACTGTGTTGATCCACTTTAAAGGATTTCCTATGACAAGTTTTTTTACAATATTTATAACAGCATGCCCTACAGGCGTGCACATTGCCCTAAACCACTTATACTTATTTGTAAGGACAGCTGTAACCTTTGTTATTTGTTTTGCCTGGCCTCAGCAAGACTCCTCTACAATTTGTATGCTGAAACTTACAGATGAATATGCTGTTTCAGAAGCCAAGCCGACTTGGCTTCTGTATTTGTATTTGCCATCAAGCATCAAGTATTTGCCAATTATTGAAATTGTGCTCTTCCCTAACTGATCAACCCATGAATTTAACTTTCTATTAAGTGAGAATGAATCATCATTTTATTAGGTAATCAATGCAATTTTCTATTAACTTACAGAATTCATTCTGAATATGCTGTTTCAGAAGCCAAGCCGACTTGGCTTCTGTATTTGTATTTGCCATCAAGCATCAAGTATTTGCCAATTATTGAAATTGTGCTCTTCCCTAACTGATCAACCCATGAATTTAACTTTCTATTAAGTGAGAATGAATCATCATTTTATTAGGTAATCAATGCAATTTTCTATTAACTTACAGAATTCATTC
>NW_010267343.1:49293-52645 GCF_000690775.1 Eurypyga helias | reverse complement strand
AGGAATGCAGGCATCAATGTCAGCTGCAAAAACTGAAGGATCAGTGCACAGATGAATGGAATTTTTGCATCACTCTTCTTATCCTATTTATTTCACAAATGCTTTGCTTTCTCTTCTAAGACAAACGCACATACAGAGATGATGGATGATAACTAGAACATTGGGCAGCAGCATGCCCTTGCAGCAAAGAGCAGTTGCATACTGGGCTGTATTAGAAACAGCAGAGCCAGCAGGTTAGGGAAGTGACTGTTCCCCTCTGTTCAGCACCTGTGAGACCACATCTAGGTAACTGTGCTTGGTTTTGGACACTGTAGTACAGGACACGGACATACTGGACTAAGTCCAGTGAAGGACCACCAAGATGACAAGGAGCTAGAGTGCGTGACAAAGCAAGAAGAGGCTGAGAGGATTGGGTTTATTCAGTCTGGATAAGGCTAAGAGGAGCCTGCACCTGCAGAATGTGGAGACAGACTGTCCTCATAACACAAGAGGCAACAGATACAAGCTGGAAATCTCAAAATTCCAAAGAGATATAAGGAAAATCTTTTTAACCATAAAGCAGTCAACTATTGGAACAGGGTGCCCATAAAGGTTTCAAAATCTCTTTATTCAGGGTGATTCAAAACTTGACAGGACAAGTCCCAGAGCAACCTGATCTAATTGTAACTTTTTTGAGCAGGGGGTTGGAATAAATGCATTCCAACTCTAATTATTCTATGATTCTACCCAGGGTCCAAGGACTACAACATGCCATGTAAGTATAATGGAAAAAAAATCAGTACTGGCTCTCTGTTTTAAGTTCTAATCAAATTTCCTTTATAACTTTGGCAGAACTATTACCCTGAAAATTCTTGTGCTTAATTGCGCTTGTGTTTTGAAGTTGATATATTCATTCTCGAGTTACAAGGTAGTTAAATGCTAGTATACATGCAATTTCTTCACAAAAAGGACTATTTCTGTTAACTTTCTTAGGAAGCCTTTTCTCCACTAAAATTTCCTGCAGTGGTCATCACTACTAGCACTGGCAGGATAGTGAGACGTGACGTGGGCAATGGCCTTTGTCACTACATTTTCTGATTTTGGAAGGTAAAGCAAACCTAAATAACATGGAACCCAATTTATACAGACTGGGAGAACACATATATTTGCAGAATAGAAAAAAATGACCATTCCTTTCCAAGAAGGAATGAGTGTTTTGGCAGAAACGAGGTAAAAGGTGAATAGAAGTCATTATACGCATCACTACAAGGTATAAATAAGATTACTGAAATTATTATTTTGGTTGATTTATCGTGGAAGATACATGAAATAAAAGTACCTCTTATGTAAATAATTTTTACAAATAAACCATAGAAAAAATGTTTTAATTGTACACCCACCTGGTTTGGTCAGTTTAAGGAGATTTGATTCAAGAGCACTTAGATTTTCTGTTGCTTTTTCCACTGCAGCCATCTGGGATGTCTTTGCAGAAGTGGTCTGAAATATCCAAGACTTAGATAGGAAAGCTTTACTTTTACCTAACTAAAACAAGCACGTCAACAGTGGAGTTTAGGTTGCATCCCAAGTCTTCTAATTCTATATCTGATAATTTCATTCAGTATTGTCTTATTTTTCTTTTCAAGTGAAATAAAATTGGTGTTCATAAATGTTTAGTACAGTTTCAAAAACCTGGCCATGATTCATTCTTGATTGATCTCAAGGGAGTGAGTGGAGTTGGTTCTGCCACCAAATAAATTGCTACTACAATAACATATTTCAACAGATAGTTTGACAAAATATGTTATTTTTCAGAAAAAATAATCTTTTGTAGATTATCTACCACCTACAGAAATCAAAATCTTCTTTTGGAAAGAAAGTTGTTCTTTTTTTTTTTCCACTTTGGTGAAAATGTAATTTTCAGTCAGCTCTACTTGGCTGAAGATACTATATTGTTCCTACAATCTTAGATTCCTTTTTCTTTTTCAATATGAACCTGAGAGCAGCTAACACAAACTCAGCAATAAACAATGGGGAAAATTTTGTCCTGGAACCTGTCAGTGTCCTACAAATGTTCTTACAGAAATCCTTCCCTGTAAGGTGACTGACTTCTTGTCGCTTGTCTTTAATAGATCTCAGTTTCATGCTTACACTGATTCCTTTCTTCCTCTCTCATTATTTCAACTGTCTTACCTCTTTTTCAAATCTCTCCAGTAAAATCTCTTCTAAAATTGTTTAAAGGAAAAACAGGCAGAAAAGTATAAAGAATCAACACTCTGAATCTAAGCTGCAGGAAATCCTCACAACCTGCTGCATCTCTTTGTAAGTATTAAGGTTTTGGGGGCTGAAAGTTCTTCCTCCATTGAGAAATATTTTTCAGTTTACAAAATTACTAACTTAGTTTCAAGCAACTGCTATACAGAATAGAAGACAAAGTTTCTACATTATTTAAGATAGTTTTGCTCTTCTTTACTTACACAATTCTTTAATATTTTTTCCTGTCTAATAAAGCATTCCTGGAAACTCTACGTGAAGATCAGTTAGGGATGCTTGTATAAATATCTGCAGGATACTCATGGCTCTGAACTGTAATATTGCTAACCCCTCACCAGTTCAGCAAGAAGAGACCCTGTACCCACTGCAATCCGCAACTGGTCCTATCAAATATGGCTAGAACTAAATAAAAGCCTCTCAGCTGTACTTTGGGAACTCATTCTACTAGGAAATTCTTATTCCATACAATCAGTTCTAAAAGTTAATAAATGTAGTCTTCAAAATAATAGAATATAGTATTTAGACAACTGAAAAAGTAAAAATTAGAGCAATTACTTTAACTTCTTCATTAGTGTTTGTTTCTTCAGTTTTCATAGCTCCTGACAGGCAGGGTGAGGTTGTGGGTGAGGAATCCAACAATTTTTTCCCGTAGTTAACAATAATTACTGCTAGTTCATATTCTTTCCATGAACGAAGGACCTATTAGAGAATCATCTGTTATATATTTCTGTTTTGCATAACATGTAATTTTTATTATATACTTATAATTGTCAAAATGTATTAATATTATAAATAGAAAATAATTACTCAATACTTAAGTTCCCTTTCATTAAATAAAGGATTATAGACCTGTAAAATCATTGGAATTGCAGGTATGTTATCTGTGAGTTCTAATTCTGCTTAACCTATCCCTCGGAGAACAGAAAGATTTAACCAGAAGTATCTATTGCTGTGATTGACATTCCCCATGTTCTCAGGCAGTACTGCTATCAAACAATATAAAGGGTAACCAAATGATCCTCATTTACCTCTCTGGTATCAAGTGCACATTTGAAAATCCCAACTGTATTAGTGAAAGGAGTGGTGAAATTTATTTTTAAAA
>NW_010267343.1:37648-49269 GCF_000690775.1 Eurypyga helias | reverse complement strand
GGAATGTTTTTAGATGGCTTTATCTTCTTGAACTAGAGCTCTAAAGACAAAAGCACTTCTATTAAAGGCAAGGTAACTTCACGGTAGGATATCTGTCTTTGGGATACAAAATAAGTGTAAGGATTACTTTAGGATAAATACAGCAGACAACCTGTCTGTAACTCAACAGAAAACCATATACCATGGATTAATCAGAAGCATTTGGAATTCACCCTTTCTGTTTGCTATTCTGTATGCCATTTTGTTGAAATGCTACCACTAAGGAAAAAAAAAAAAATCAGCATCAGAAACTGACAGCTATTTAGCTAGGGAATCCAACAACAAACACACACCATATCAAGGTTTCAAGATTCCTAATAGGCTTTATCAGCCTTGATAGACTCCATCTGGGACCTGTCCCCACAGGCCCAGGAGCTCCCGTTCAGCTCAGGCCTCAGCCTACAGTCCCTGCCAACTCCTGTGTGGGCATTTTTCTCCAGTGTGCCCAAAGCCATTCCTGAGCCTGGCAATGGATCCACTGGTCTGGACACTGGACCCATGGACTGATTCCGCAGCTTGACCTTAGACTGCTCCCACCACGATGGACTGGCTTGCCAGGCTGTGTTTGACCCTCACCAGACCTGATCCTGACCTGCAGATTGACTTCCCAGCTTCAGCTCAGACCTGCCTTGTCACTGCAAACTCACCCGATCATCTGGACTTGGGGCTGAACCTACCTGAGTGCCAGGAGCTGCCCTGCCAGACGTGGCACTGCCCTCAGCTCCTGGCTCCCCAGCCCTCACCATGCCCTAACACTGCCCTCACTGCCATGAAATAATTGATCAACACAAAGAAAATAACAACACTAAGGCTTAAAATACTCATCTTTTCTATAAAGAATGAAAAATGGGTCTTTTTGCAGTGCACTTTTAAGGATATATGACCCTCATCTGGTCTTGGCAGATGAGCACAGAGCTCCTAGAAAGATCGGGTTGAGGGATCACCAACACAGGGGAATCCTCAAAGCATCAGCCACAGGTCAGCTTCAGTATGAGCTCTTAGCTGAGGTGTGCTCAAAGCTAGGGGAAAGCTGACTTGTTCAGCATCACACATTTATCACGGCAGGTACTTTAACTCTAGCATATCTCTGTACCTGAGGAAAAAAAATCCTACTGGTACTATGTTTCTCCTTATCTCACTAAACAGATTGAATATCTGAATCATAAATATGATCTACATATATTATGGTTAAAAGTCATGGTGTTTATGTTCCTGACAGCACATGGGACTAAATAGCATAAAGCACCTTGTATCTAATTAGCAAATGAGACAGATATGCTAATCTGATTAAAACTACAAATATGGTATATTTGCAGTAAATAAACTTTTAAATTTATGTATTACATACAGGCCTTATTAAAAATAACACTACCTCAAGTGTAAAAATACACACAATGATATAAAATACAGACTTCATGTCATGGACTAACAGTTACAGTCTATCTTCTGAACAAACTAAAATTCTCAATTCCATTAAAAATTCAAAATTACATTATTACAAAATGCACTGATACAAAGACACTGATAAATATTTCTATACCTTTACTATTTAAGAGTGATGGTTCTCTAAGTTAGCACTCCGAATGACAGCTTTCTAAATTTCTTTCTCTACATGACAAGAGCTATATCTTAAACTAAGCTGTTACCAATAACATACACCATACCTTTGTCGTATAAAATGAAGTACAAGCTACCATATGCTGAATACTCTCATAACACCCTGCCTGCCTCCTCTGCAAAGCAGCATTTGGAATTTCTTGAAGGACAGCCAAGCACTTAATGAGTATCTGTAAATACATGGGTTAAAAACAAAAGTTGAAATCTGCAACACACTTACAAGCTTGTACCTCGGAACAGTCTGTTGTATTTCAGGGTGAACTTTAAAAATAATCTGAAACCTAATGGATAGGTTGAAATGTTGGCTCTACAAAAGTCAATAATAAAATTTCCATTGGATTTAAGTGTCAAGATTTCAACCACAGCCCTTTGCAATAAAAGGCATGTACGCATAAAATCACAGATAGTAACTATTACAGATATGTGATGGATAATTTTCCTGATTTAATTAACATGAAATCAAAGAATGCTTAATTCAGTAAAATGACATACTCCTAGTAGTACCAAGTCGGTCAGAACTTTAAAGCGAAAGTAAAATGTTTCTGCCATTTTTGTCCATCATACATGAGAAGAACATGCAACTGAATTATTTTTCCCTTTAATTAGGAAATCTGAAACAGGAGCCATTTCCAGTTGATAGCTGTGTCTTTAGTAGGTCATCACAGCCAATGATTTCTCAAACAACAGGCTATGACTGTGTGCAATTTTATTTTTTTTTTTGAACAGTCCTAAAAACCCCCAATAGTCATTCCCTGATCACCATCACTTGGGGCCTCCTCTCACACCTTCTGCCCAGAAGCCACAGTTAAGCTCAGACACAAGCCTTCAGTCCCTGCTCGAGCTATGGTATTGGTGTGCTGGTCTTCAGTTCTGTCTCCTGGATGCACCTTGGACTTGTGTTGTAGCCTTGTCTCCAGTATCTGGCTCCAATTCCTGCAGCTCCTGACTTTTTCTCCAGGATGGACCCTGAGACAGGCCAATAACTTCACCTTCTCTGGACTCCCAGTGATCCTCTTCCCAACACCCCGCTCTGTCTGCGATGTTCACATGCTGCTAGTCTGTGCCTTGCAGGCACTGCAGTGACCTCATCCCTCCCCAGAAAGCAAATGTGCTCTTACTGCTGCTCCCTGTCAAAACTGCCTAATTATGGGGAAAAAGTTGTATGTTTCTGCTGTATCCTTGCCAAATCTAAGAACCACGTCTGCTGCTTCAGAAATGGTAGAAAAGGATTCAGGTACTCTTTTCAAAGAGAAGGTGCTCACTTCTGGAAAAGAGCACATGCCTGAAAACTGAAGAATGCATTATCAAAACATTGAATAGCCTTCTTTTTTGAAGAAAAGATATTTGTATATGAAGCAAACATTAAAAAAAAAAAGCCTCAAAATTGTCATCTGCAAATACCATTCAAGTAGAAGGTATATTGTAGATTCTACTATAGTTTAAAAATACCAACAAATCATCCTCAAGAAACAATCAATATTCTGCAGTTACTTCAGCATATCTGAGAGCAGAATCTGTGCAGCCTCCACGGAACGTATATGCATTGGGAACACATAAAACCATAAAAGGCTTTCTTTCAGCAGCTACTAGGAACTCAAAGCCTAGGTATACAGCTCTCCCACTGTACACCCCCATTATGTTTAATTTGAATCACCATAACTGCAGGACTTGGACACCAGCTGCTTTGTCTTAAAATGCTCTCACCTGAACTATTGGCACTGAAGAAATCCTGTGATAAATCATTGGAGCAAGAAGACCATAGCATTGTACAACAGACTGCAGGGTGTAACTTGCATCATTCAACCAATTGCTCAGGTCAATTGCCACAGTCATTCTTTCACATTCTGCTAATCTAGCAACCTGCACAAGAAAAACACACTTTGATTCAAACATGGACTCTGCTGTTTTAAATCATTTAAGAGTAAAAAAAAAAAAAAAAAGACATGTTATTGGAGTTTAAAAAGCAGAGTAAGCAGCAAGTAAGATAAAAATTTGAAAATGAATTTACATTGACACCTGTTAGAAGTATATAAACAAATGCAACAGTATTCATGATTCTAAAGGAAATGATTGTTCTTGATCTAATTATGCTCTTGAATTTACCCATATAATTTACAAAGCCTGGTTAACAACCTCAACCTGTGTGGAGTGGAAATTGCACATGCTAACCTCTCAGAGTAGGTAAGGTAAGGATAACAGTTCCTTTCCTCTCTAGTTATCTACTGCAGTCCTTGCATGTGTGAGCAGATCCAGTCAAGTCACTAAGTAATTGACTGCTCACATTTTTACAAAATAAGTACTTCATCTGAGAAAGAGTGGAATAGGAACGTAGTAACACGGGAGGCAAAGCTTAACTATGTGTACTGGGTTTGCATGAAAAGGATTTGGTAGCAGCGGGGTTACAGGGGTGGCTTCTGTGAGGTGCTGCTGGAAGCTTCCTTATGTCCAATAGCGCCAATGCCAGCAGGCCTGTGGTGCAGACCATTGTGAGGCCGGCTGGGCCCCTGCAGCCGTGGAGGTCCAGGGATTAGCAGAGATCCACATGCAGCTCATGGAGGACTCCAGGCATGCCGGAGCAGGTGGATGCCCGAAGGAGGCTGTGACCCCATGGGAAGCTCATGCTGGAGCAGGTTTGCTGGCAGCACTTGTGACACTGTGGGGACCTGCGCTGGAGCAGGCTGCTCCTGAAGGACTGGCTGGGCCCCTGCAGCCGTGGAGGTCCAGGGATTAGCAGAGATCCACATGCAGCTCATGGAGGACTCCAGGCATGCCGGAGCAGGTGGATGCCCGAAGGAGGCTGTGACCCCATGGGAAGCTCATGCTGGAGCAGGTTTGCTGGCAGCACTTGTGACACTGTGGGGACCTGCGCTGGAGCAGGCTGCTCCTGAAGGACTGCATCCCATGGGAAGTGACCCATACTGGAGTAGTTTGTGAAGAACTGCAGCCCGTGGGAAGGACTCACATTGGAGAAGTTCATGGAGGACTGTCTCCCATGAGCAGGACCCCATGCTGGAGGAGGGGAAGAATATGAAGAGTCCTCCGACAACCTGTGATGGACTGACCACAACCCCCATTCCCCGTCCCCCTGTGCTGCTCAGTGGGAGGAGGTAGAGAAAATCCCAAGCAAAGCTGAGTCTGAGAAGAAGAGAGGGGTGGGGGGAAGGTGTTTTAGGATTTAGTTTTTATTTCTCACTACCATACTCTGATTTGATTAGTAATAAATTAAATTAATTTTCCCCAAATCGGGTCTGTTTTGCCCATGACAGTAATGGGTGAGTGATCCCTCCCTCTGATCCCTCCCTCTGATCCCGAGTGATCTGTATCTCGACCCATGAGTCTCTCCTTAAATTTTCTCTCCCCCGCGCAGCTGAGGAGGGCGTTGCCAGAGCGGCTTTGGTAGGCATACCTGACCCTCCAGCCAGGGTCACTCAACCACACTATATCCAAATAAAAGAGAAATGGGTTTTTGTCATTAAGATGCCAGTATTCTGTAAGAAAGTCTGAAGTAAGATAGAAGAAGTTTAGTATATTAAACCCATGAAACTCTGTTACAAGTTCAATATTAATGACAATATATGTATTAAATAGAAGAAATTTTAAAATTAAAATCCAAGGAGCATCTCAGTAGGGCAAAAATAATTTCTTTAAAAAATTTTCTCAGAAAAATTTCTTAAATTCTAGTGTCCCACCACTGAAGTCAAGGAAAATCTTTCTTCAGTTGGAATCAGTGGTCTTTGGATTAGGCAGTAACTGACTCAGAAACCATCTTTCCGCCACAAAATAACCAACATTTACTAAAATACTTCAGCAAGGAATACCAGATAATTCACGGAAATTTAAGCATTCTGTAAATAGGATTAGTACATTGCAACATATATCTTGCAATGAGGAAATAAAGCTGATCAAAAAAGAAAGTCAAATACAGTATATTACTTCAGGCCACACATACTTGTTGCTTATAAAGGATCTCATTGGAGCAGATGGCATCACAGAAGAGTGATCTTTCCATAACACTAATGTCACAGACAGCAAATATATTCCTCAGAAAGAGGTGCAAGGTGATAGGAGAACTCTGAGATACAGCCTCAAAACGTAACCTACAAAATAAAAAAGCAAAGTAACAGTTAAAGCGTGTTAATGATGATTCTGACATCTCATGCCTGAAACTGCATTATATGCAAATCCAATATTTAATTTCAAAATTATGGACAAAAGGATTATTGTAGCTACCGCTGGAAATGAGATTTATACATAAAACTGAAAAAAATGCTTAAAATTTCTAACTTAAAAAAATAAAAGGTGTATGACTCCTTTTCAAGCCCTTGTCCATCACCTTCTATCCTAAAACATAATTTCCTTACTTGTTTTATCTGATCCAGTGAAACTTAATTTGAATTTTCTTTAAAAACCTGGGATGCTACAGCTTATTTATTTTAACTGTCTCCTTTTACATGTTATTTTTCTCTATTCTGACAATGAAGCATGCAGTTCTGAAGTCAATTACTAAGCATTAGTAACAGACTCCATTTCAGTACTTATGTCTTGTACTACAAGGCTCAAAAGAATCTTTTTTCTTTTGCCTGCTTTTTTGTTGGGTTTTTTTCTTTCCCTCAAATCCTATATCCAAAGCATGTAATGTGGTGGCAGGCGGGCATTTGTGCTTGCCTTTTTTTTTTTTTTTGTTACAGAAATAATCCTGTGATTTTGAAATATAAGAAATAAATTCCTCCTTCTCCTCGACTGTATTTCCTAAAAGAGACTGAAACTCAAGGAAGAAGACACATTCCCATACTTCCGTAATTGACATTACCAAGATATCAACAGGGCTTCCGTTTAGAAACATGAGGTTTCCTTTCACTCCAGCTCCCTCTACCGTCTCTTTAAGCCCTATGTACTTTCAAGATAGTCCATCTGATTTCTTAGCTACTGATCAGTAAAACTGAAACTGCCTCACTTCAGGTCTATACTGCAACTTTGAGAATCTTCCATATTAACTGTAAAAAATAAAATTGAAAAAAAAAAAGTGGGCTTGGGCATAACTGTCAGAAAAGCAAAATCCCTGAAACTGCTTTCTACAGCTATTTAGAATTTTCTGTCTTCATTTGATTTATCTGCAAGTAGCTTCATTCAAATGCTCTAGAGCTGTATGTGTTTAGAACTACTGATTAGGATAAAAGATTAATGAAAACCAAGATTTGCATTCCTGTTTTGTTGCCTAGGCCAGAGACAGATTTAAAACACCCACATAGTCATGAAACAGGATGTCTAGTGTTTATCTGCCTGGCATGTAACATCAAGACCCTGGGTCAATTTGTATGGCTAGTATCAGACACGTGGTGGCACTTGAAGGACAGACAGGATAGACATCAGTGGTCTGGCTGAGCCCCACGTGACAAGAAGTACGCTCCGCTGTCTCCTGCTGTAAGAGGATTCCAAGCACACATAAGCCTACACTATCAGCTTCTGCCTGAACAGCATTACCATGAGAAAACTGGGCTCTGAAGCAAGTACGTCAAAACAGTGTAGAGAGAATTCTAGCTACATTATATATCTCAGAATAGCTGGTGACCGTTTAATCTGTCTGTAATTCTGACAAAATTTCTAACAAACCCCACTAATACCTATTTCTTGAAACAAAGATCTTCATTTCTTTATTTCTTCTTTAATTCTTGAAACATTCAAGAACAATTAACACACGTAATAAGGTTGCTTCTTGTCATTATGGTTTCCAGACTAAATCAGTCTGTCAAACAGAGAAACTGCAAAGCATTTCCACATCTCCTCCACAAGTTTGCCAAAACATTCCTAATGAAAGAATTAGTCTAAAAAGAATTCCACAAAGTGAAGATACTGATTTGCATTAATTTCTATTCATTCATTACCAAATTATAAGCAGTTGACTAACATTTAAAACTATTATTTCCTATTATAGTATTTCATGTGTATTATTTCATATGTCTCTTTCTTTTATCCAGTAATTAATTAAGTTTTCATTTATTTTTGCATTTGGATCTATTGCATTTCAGTAAATGTAACCACAGAATTTCTAGCTGGGCTTTGTCGTCATGAAAAACGTATAACATTATGGTTGAACTTTTGAAATTTATTTTTAAATGAATTAATTTTAAAAAAAAATCTTCTAAAGCCCTTTAATATATTCAAATATTTTTGGCAGATTTATACAGCCACCCCAAAACAACATTAGCAAGCATTACCCATTTTGAGTGCTGTTCTTGACAAAATTTTCACAATTTCTGAACTCTACTGCTCCCTTAATTGGAAAGGCAAGAAGCCAGTGAATATTACATATTTTGCATATGAAAATGCATCACACAGAATTAATATCCACTTTATAAATGTTTCCCAATTATCTAAGGAAAACAATCATTATAAAGAATTAGGTGTGTAAATGCTAGCAGTTTCATAAATAACAAAAATCATCCGCTAATTATAAAACACTATTTTTATAACCCATTTCACACCTTTTTTTTCCGAATGATTTTCATATCACAAATCTGAACAGAATTTCACAACCTGGTACTTGCTAAAATAAAATGTGCACATCCATAATTAACTATAATTTTGTCTTTGCCAGTTACCTGTTTTCAGATATTGTCAAATTACTACTTGCAGAAACAACAGCTGCATTGGTAGGCAGTGGAGAACAACTTGAAACAAAATAATCCCACATTGGTGAAAATGCTTCTCTGGCTAATGTATAGTTGCCAGTCTGATAGGCTACCTAAAAACAACCACCACCAACAACAAAACTTTAGCAAGTTTCCATCTTCATCCAGTAGACAAGCCAAATACGACTACAGTATAAAGAAAGGTTTTGGAACTCCCCCCACAACATGTAAATTTACAATTTCTGTAAGGATATTCTGACATATTTGAATAAAACACATGTAGTAGCAATCTGATTCTACTAATATGAGTTTGCCTTCAGAAATAGCACCAGAGAAGGAAAAGGAGTTTGACTTTCAACCAAGGATCTAACCGCCCTTTACGGGATACTTTACAGATATTCTGCTGCAGTTTTTGAAAGCATATTATTTCATCTAGGTTCATTTTGCTTTTGCTAGTACTGCAGAATACCCTGCTGTTCTGGACAATGGAATCTACCACACAAGTAGGCATAAATTCACATGGATACCTCTTACTCTGTAAGGTTTTAGAAAATCTTCTGACTGTTCCCCATGATCTTATGTATAGGGCTAGACAGTTTCACATTTCTCCATGCCACAATCTGTTTTAAATTTTCTTTATTAAGAATACAGAAAATAACAATAAAGAACTGTCAGAGCCTTTTTGGTCTTCCCCAAGACACTACAAAAATAATTTCAACATGAAAATGGTTGGATTTGATCCCTGGTAAGTTCAATCACATTTTTCATCCCATATTGTAATAACCAATAAGATCATTTCTAGAACTTGGTCTCAATCACAAAAATGAAAAAAAAAAAACTTAAAAAGGAAGAAAGAATTTAAATACAGACTGAAAAACAGGAACAGGGATAAGAAACCTAGCTGAGATGCATAGTTCCCCTTAAAAAGGAATTTCCAATATTTTTTAATCAAGAACTGAGTTACTCAAACACACCATTTCTTATGTTAAAATTGTGATTTGTGCTTATCAAGCTTTTGGCAAGAAAGTATTAAGTTTTTACCAGAAGTTTTATAGCTACCACTGAAAACATTTACAACCAAATTAAAGTATGTTTTTATTATCAAATACTCTAACCTTACCTGAATTAGATAGGCTCGAACAGTAATAGCAGAAAGAGGTGGATAAGCAAGAATCGGCTTAGTCGTTTCCCCAATGGCATCACCAATAAGTTTTCCATCAGAAGAATAAGCTGCAACTGCAAATATGTATTTCTCATTGGGATCTAAGCCTTGTATTTCCAAGAGACTTTTCCCATCAGCTGGTATCTATCAATAAAAGTATTTTCTAATTAAATCCACTGTAGGTGTCAAAAACAAATCTCAAATTCTAAACCTCTATTATTGAATAAATTATTTAATGATCCTGGATACAATCAAAGTACAACCTAGATTAACAGACATGTCAAGTTTCCCCATAATATTAGGTTCTTGAAGACAATGAGAAAGCAATGAAATGACAGGGAAAAAAAGTTCTCTCTGGAATCCAGTGAAGTATACAGAGCACATAACCTAAGAAGAGTTCAGTACAGGACCTGCACTTTCCCTAAGACATTTTTGTCCATTTGCACATTCACACCGTGAGTGTGCATGCTTGCAGTCATTGTGCTGGAAACATTCTAGCCCTGAACTGTGCTTCTACAGAAAGAGTATATGGCTCTCTTCCATACAGGCCACATGCATGTATCAGATATGGGCAGAGGATGTCCTAGGTCCTCTCAGCACCATTAACAGGACTTTGGAATCTGTGAAACAAACAACATATTTTCAAGATCTTCTCTTGATTTTTTCTTCAAGTAACTGCCCACCTGAACTTTAACATCAGGGCTCACTCCTAACAGGCTTTTCCACCTTCCCCTCCATAACCAGGACAACTTACACAAAGAAAAGTTTTTGGGTCTTAAAACAACAAAAAACTGACATAGAGACTGAAGCACAACATGAGAAACAAGATCATCCTACATGATCCTAGCATCACCACAGTGCTCTTATTCAAATAGAGTCTGGTCTTCATAGGGAGACCTCTGAACAACAGAAATCCCTCCAAATGCTGGGGCTGAATCCCTCCAAATCAGCTGGGGCAGACCAGAAATCAGTGTAAAACAGTCTGTAGACCTTTAGAGCAGGCTTTTCTCATGTTGATAAGGTAATAGATCATTCCACCACCAAGAATTCTTTTCCATGGAGCAGGCAGAGAATAATTTTGTCTGCAGACCAGCATTTTGCAATAACATATCCTAAAGCAACCAGAATTTCCATTGCTGAGCCATATGGTCAACCTCAGGTCTGTGCATCTCTAGTATGTACCAGAGCTAAGAGTCAGTGGCTTGGATGGACTGCAGCCAGTTCACAGAAAGAACAGCTAGCAGTGGGGTGAAAATCTCCAAGGAAACAATTCACCTGGAGCAGAATAGCATATTGCAACTAGCTCACTGGACACCACAGGAAGCTTGATTCTCTGGATCTGATAATAAGAATATCAAGAATAACATCAAGGCCTCTATTGCCAGTAGCTACACGCACCTTCTCTTTTCATACACCTTCCTATTTGGGAAGGAGATAGGGGGAACAGGCACAAAGGGAAAGATTCCTCTCCATCGCCAAAGTCTATGAGTGTTAGCACACAGCTTGCTCACAAAACCAAGAAAGCTTGAAACATTGAGCAGAAGAGGTTGAGATCATCCTTTTGTCGCAATGCTAAAACAGAGACTTGCTCTGCAAAGAAGAGAACTCCTCATGAAGATTCCCAGATATAAAAACGATCACTCAGGTCTGAGACTACAGTAAAATCTGCTGAAGAGGATGTGCTGAAGCTTTTTTGCCCCTTTATTAGAACCCAAAATTCATAGTATTTGGATGTCATCATTCAGGTGGACAATGCAATAGCATGCATAATTGAGTGAAAAACAGAACTCAACCTGCGCAGAAACATCAGAGTGTGATCCAAAGTGAAAAAACTACACTGACACAAAACAAACCAAACAAACCCAAAACAAACAAACAAAAAGATAAAATAAAACATCAAATTGCAATGACAAAATAATATAAAAGAGTACACACACAGCCACGTGACAAGTCATAAGTAATCAAAAGATGTGTGGGATGATTTCTCGTACCACACGTTCCCAGCATGAACCTAGAATTCAATTGTGTCTGAACAGGAAGGTTATTGAAGGACTTGTATTATCATGTTGCCAGAGTTAAGTAAGGTAAGGTCTTGTTAAGAAGAAATAGCTGATAGAAGTTACACAATTAAGAAAAATACTTATTTTTATATCTGTTTATAATTTCGCTTTTTT
>NW_010267343.1:0-37617 GCF_000690775.1 Eurypyga helias | reverse complement strand
AAGAGTATTGTCTGGGGCAAACTCTCTAAATACATCACGCACTTTATTTTCCTTTTGTCTTTCTTATATGTTGCTAAAAAAACCAGTTATAACAGACAGGACAGAGACTTGTCTAACATGAAGCTTTTCAATCATTTAATTCATTATTCAAAAAAGGTTCCTAGAAGGTTTTTTTTGTTTTGGTATGTCTTCAGCCTAGCAAAAATTCAATTGCTTAAAATAAAGATCAGAAGGTTTGTCAAAGGCATGGCAAGTTACCTGATTAAAAGGAAGATGTCAGACATATACTCTGAGAAAGTTGGGGGTTTTTAAAGGAAGAGAGAATGACCTACAGGAGCAGGACCTCTGTCTTACCTCTTCTCCTGCATTTGGAAGTTTATTGTTATTTAACATTACTTTCATACTTCCTCCTGCTACAGAGCCCAGAATACTGTACCACGAAACCTTTGAAGAAAATGAGAGCAAAATTAGTTGATGCATAATAGTATTTCCAACTTTTGCTTAATATAAAATGTACTAATTCTGTGAAAACAGTCTTGGAAAAAAAATAGTTATAAAAATGTATAGCCTAACTGCACTAGAAATGTTAATTAACTGATTTAGGTAGGGAACTAGACACACTATAATGGCAATAAAAGCAGATGACTCCCCATTATCCTATCTCCTACCCTGAGCTACCCTACACCTCAAACCTATCCCAAAGCATAAGCTCTATAGGTCATCCCGTAGATTTAAAGTCTAGATCCCTTATTTGATCCTTGCAATTTTATTCTTCAAAAGTTGACATCAGGTTCTGATTCAACAAACAGTTTGAGGACAGATACTTAAAGGCAGGCAAGAGAAATGAATATATGAAGTAATGCAGTTATGTTTTCTAAAAAAGCCATGTTCTTCGTCCCTATTGAAAATAACGGGGTTTTTTTAATGCCATCGAGCTGCTAATAATCTCATTTGGCATATCATCTACAATTTTCAATATTGTAACCAAGGAAATACGTGAGGATGCATTCTTGGATCATTGCTCAATCATGTCCAGTGAGATCAAACATGGAAAATCATTTTTATTTCACCTCTGCAGAACTCGGCAGATGGATTTCAGTAAGTTATGCAACTGATTAAGTGCTCTTGCATTGCACCTCTACTGAAAACTGTACTAAGTCTATTTACTTTCAGCAGACATTTAAACAGATCTGAGGTTTGGCAGATTAGGTAATTTTTCAACATATAAACATTCTGTACAGCTAAAATGTCCATTTTTCTTGTAATACACATGATCTGTCTTGCAATGAATCCTGAGTGTTTTTCAGAAAGAGATATTGAAATAGAGAAGTATATTTTTTCAGCAAATGAGCAACTTTAAGATGCGGAAATTTTAGAGATAATTTGAATTCTAGTACAAGAACTATGTATGTCTAATTAAATCCTAATTATCCACTTCCAGTTAATAAGTTGTTCATAGAATTACCTTTCATGTCCTCTCAACCGCTTTTTTAGAAAAAAAAAATTGTTCTAGAATATCTGGGTTCAAATTATAAGAATAATAATCACATTGCACCATCTAGTGGCCCAGTATGTTACAATCACTCTCCTGTATCACACGAAGTATTAACACTTACTAAAATAGATGAACTACCAGACTTTAAAGAATTATATTTTTAGTTTCACGTTCATTAGGGATAAGAAGGAAGAACTTTTCCCTAATTCACTTCTTTGAAATTCACTAATCAAACTCCAATAAAACTTCAAGTTACAAAACAGCTGTTGACAGAAACATTGTTACCACTATTAATAAGATTTGAGTTTCTATTGGGTTTATACACATCATTATTTTGAAGAAGCTTGCGAAATCACTATGAAAATTTCTCTCTCAAGAAAACTGCAGCTAGTGAACTTTTCATACTTCAGCCTGTTTGAACCCTTTGTGTACATATGAAGAATAATAAGGTGATTTGGATCAGTCAGCACCAATTTACCAAGGGCAAATGATGACTGACCACCATGACTGGCCTCTGTGACAAAATTATTTGATTTGCAGAGCAGGGGAGAGGAGTAGATGCCAATTACCCCGACCTTAGCAAGGCACTTTCCTCAACATTGTCTCTCAGTATTCTTATATCCAAGTTAGGAGGGTACAGTATGGGGATATGAGCAGATAAATGGGTAAAAAAATGGTTGGAAGATCATACTGAGAGAGTTAATGGTTCGTACTCTACCCGGAGGGTGGTAACGGAGCACTGCAGGGGACTACCCTGGGACCTTTGCTGTTTAATATCTTTAGCAACAAGGACGAACAGATGGAATGGGTGGCCCAGAGAAGCTGTTCAGCTGTTCATCCTTGCAGGTTTTCAGAACTGACTGGATAAAACCCTGAGCAACCTGGTCTAATCTCACAGCCAACCCCTGCTTTGAGTAGAAGGTTGGACTAGAGACCTCTCCTAAAATCCCATATGATCTGAGTAGTTCTGTGATTCTACATGTTCCACAGAAGGTAGATTTTTCCATCTGAACTATGGCACTTCAACACTCCACTAACAGAGGCTTCAGTGTGGTACTTTCTTGCACTACATGATACAGCAGCCTTGCATCTCTTCAGAGGGCAACTACAAGTATGTCAGCCCCTCAGTGAGAGAATGAGCTTTGGACAAGTAGAATAAATGAGTGTTACACAACAGAAATACCAAGGAACATGATGTATGAGATGAAGAAAGTTTAGTGCAAATGTGAAGATCAAAACAGTGAGTCACAGTTGACTCATGGGGGAAAAAAAAGTGTACTTAATTAAGTCAGAATAACACAGTCTTCTCAAAAACAACAGAAAACTATGATGGTATAGCACTGTTGAAACAACTTCGGCTCTCTTGTGTATCATTTAATTATTTCTTATGCAGTCATCATGAAAATCATTACCTGAATATCTGAAGAGAACGGGGCTGGTTTAAATGTCATGGAGCAATGTGATCTAGAAAGTAATAGAGGAGGAGGAGGACTCCTTTTTTTCTTGCTGCTCATAGTTTCAAGACTGTGATACAATGCACTTTGTTCAGCTTCAACTTGTTCAATTAAAGTTAGTGCTTTCTATGATTTAAATTAAAACAAAAGAGAAAAACTATTAAAACACAACAATTAGATTTAACACTTTGAAAATAATTTATAAGTGATCCTATAAAACATTCACTGCTATGTAGAAAACTTTTGATAGATTTTCATATCATCTTACATCCTAAATTAGGATGAGTAGTACTTTGTGTCTTACATGTAGAGATTAATTTCACAGTTTACTGTAAAGAGAATGTGGAGTTGCATATGAAAGAGGCAGGGCTGAGGCATATCCAATTTTGGAAGAACCTATAGGAAAAAGGAGATCACATATAATGCTGATTAGGAATTAGTGGCAACCAGCAATTAGTTCCAACAAGAACAAAGAAGATATCAACTCTTATTAAGGGGAGCACTGAAGACCTGATCTGTGGAAATTCTGAAGGATCTATGGAAGTGGTCAGACTGATTTTCTGTACTCCAGAATTAGAGAAAGAAATAAAGGTCAGAAAGAAAGAAAAGAGCAGAGAATGCAGGTCTGGAAAAAGTAGAGATAAGCAACTTCCCTAACTTCCATTAGCTGGGGAGAGCTGAGACCTGTCTATTACTGTCTTCCAAAAACGTGGGGTCGTCCTGCACACAGTGATTATGCAGCCATTTGGTTGGTGATCAGTGTACATTTCTTTTTCTTACTGGAATGAATGGCAAATTGGTTGGTTTATATTCACCCTTTTTTGCACTGCCAGTATAAGAGAATCTTAACTTGAAATTTAATAAAGAACTTAGTACTTTCATATCTTTACTTAAGGCAGCTGTCCAGTGCAAATGACAGCCAAAAAGGCTAGCTCACAGAGATTAAGAGATTGGGGATGTCTTGGACAGATTACAATATTTTGTGAGAAGACAAAGATGGATACAGATAGGCTGTTATTCCTACAGATAGGGGTTTTATTGAAACCTTTTAGTACCATAAACTGGACCACGAATTTAGGCTGAACAGAGTCTGAAAGATAAACTGAAAAAGAAAATCCCGAATTATTAGTTATTCAGCAACAGTCCTGTAATCTTGCACCTCAACAGTTCGTTGTTTCC
Source organism: Eurypyga helias (assembly GCF_000690775.1). Lineage (NCBI taxonomy): Eukaryota > Metazoa > Chordata > Aves > Eurypygiformes > Eurypygidae > Eurypyga > Eurypyga helias. Next base: position 33,489 of record NW_010267343.1, on the reverse strand, counting down.
GTCCTCATACGTTTATAAGGCTATAAGAACAACCAAATCACAGATTGAAGAAGCCGTGTATCTCATACCCCAAAATGACCAAAAACTAGCCATAGATTTATAGTGAAACAGGGAGCTAGGATTTAATAGACCCTTAATCACATCACATAGCTAATCATTTGCACAGCCCCTCACACACTCCCACTTTAGATTAGAGCTTCATCCACCCTAGTGAGAAATGTTTACGTAAGAATATAAGATAAAGAACAAGTTCCCTCACACAACCATTCAACTTTTGCAACTCGTAATTAAAAACTTTACTTTTTTAAAAATTATACTTCTTTATGGCAAGCTGTACTATGATTCCACTTTTAATTAAATGAATCCCAGACTCATTCTTCTCTAAGGACATATTTCTTATTAGTGCAAGGATGGAACTGCTCCCAGGTTGGATAAAGACAGTGTTGTGACTGGTACTGTGTGACCCGTACTTCATTAATCGTAGAACTTGGAAGATAATAAATGTGGCAGTGCTGTAAGAGGAGAAAGAATAATCTTATGGTTGAGGAAGCTAAGTGTCACTATAAAAAAACCACATTTTATCCCTGCCACTGCCAGAGACTTGCCCTGTCATAAACCACATCTTGCACTGTGGTATTAGCTTAATCAAATTAATTCAATTTTACAGATGGCCAACAAAAACTACCAGTGTGCCCAATTCTGTAAAGACTTGATGTCCAAATAGACATATAGGACAGGAAAGAAGAATGAAACAACTGTGAGAGAAATAAAAAAAAAAAATTAAGGTTACACAGTAGCTTAAGTAGTTGAGCAGTCTGAGGTAGAGGAGTGTATATACACATGACTCAGAAGCTTCCATACCTGCCCAGTGGTTTACTGCATGAAAAAAGGTTACTTTTGTGTTTCTCAGAAAAAAAAAAAAAACAAAACCAAACTGCTTTCCTATTTTGCAGCATTATAAGAACAGACTTGTGTTATATTGTGCTATGTACAGTAAAAAAGACTAGAAGCCACGAGTAATTCCATGTAGACCTCTTGGATGTTCTACAATAAAAATGGCGAAATTCTCAGCACAGAAGCATGAAAATAAAGATATGCATTTGCTGTTCATGAAGTGAGCAGCATCCACATCAAGGAGGAAAATTAATTGGGCACATAATTAAATATTTCATCATAGTACAAATGCCAAGGAAGATCCTGCTAAGTTTATCCAGGTAAAGTTAATTATGACATTTAATTATGACATTTTCTGGCAACTGGCTGCAAATATATTGTATTCTTTTACCTAAATCTTTCTCTGTGAAAAGTGCACAAAGTAAAATATAGTAAAGGTCAGTATAAGGCCTGTGTAAATCTTTGTTTGGGATAACCACAGGTTTCTTGGTAACTGCTTCTAAGTTTTCATTGATGACTACAGTTACAACTTTCATACCATATCACTACATTTTATATTCATAAATCCCATATATTTTGCAAATATATGAGTTTTTTCATGTTTTAGTGCATGTCTTTTCTGATCCTTTTTTTGCATTCTTCTGACATAGAAGATATGTGTGTTAATTATCATGCTTCCAAATTTGTAGCTCTTAAAAGGAAAACACTTCTTGTTTAAAATACTTTTTCATATATTATATAGTGAGAATTGCAGATTCTGTTACCTGTTGTACAGGCTATAAAGAAATTTTATGTCCCACTGATGAGAAGGCAATTTTCACAGACAGATGCTAGTACAAAGCTGGTACAAAGATTCTCATTGATTTCAGAAGGCTTTGAAATGAGCCCATGAAAAATCTACATTTAGCCTCAATAAATTCCAAAATCTCCAACTTCTAAACTGCTAATTTAATAAGAATAAAATAAACTCCATGCTATTATCATCAGCCAAAGTAATGTAAGACAACTTAGAGATCTCGGAAAAAGAAGGATGTTGAAGATTGCCATGAGGAGAGGAAACCTGCATGACATTTTCACAAGGCATAGGTTCATGATTGCAAGGTCTGGGTTACCAATTGTAGAAATAAAGATAATTTCTTCTTCCAGGTTTCCTGCATGCATGACATTGGGGATGTGCTCTGTCCTTGCTTTAAGTCACTTTATTCTTTCATCATGATGAAACTTCTCAGAGAAATTTTGGCAAGTTAAGTTAAAACCACCCAATGTCCCTCAGGTTCCTTCCATTTTCCTTCTTTTTGTAAAAGGAGTAATCCAAGTCTTGATTATACAGAACACTAAAAACTGTGATAAAGAATTTCTACTATAAATTATTATTCTTTTAATTACCTCCAGTAGCTGCCTTTGGGAAGAAGTGGTTAACTCTTTAGGGTACTTCTGTGCGGCCTTTTGCATCAAAAAGATTGCTCTGGATAGCTTATTCTTTTTTATTTTTCCCATTATAACTGCCTCTGTAAAACAGATATTTTAAGACATATATAGAACAGCAGCAATAATTTATTAAACTTCTAGAATCTTTATTAATAAGCCTTACCTGTTAAATAATGGAAATCTTTCATATTCTTCATATGAGACTTGCTATATTTCATACTTCTGTCATCCTTTTGAGCACCTGTGTCAGAAAGAAATTCATTCTGATAGTGCTATTGAGAACATTTCAGTGAGGGGCATTAATGCACAGGCTTGTAGTAAAGCTTTGCTCCATCTCACGTCCTTTTCTTGGGTTCAAGGAGAATTTCTTGGACTGATAATGCCACTAAAAATAATCCACCCTCATGCTCTAACAATTTTAGTAGTTACAGCAACATCACAGGAAAAGAGGGATCTTGTTTGATCACAGAGAGCGGTGCACAGGGGAGCTCTGCAGTGTCCAACTAATACTAGGTTTTAATTTAAAAAAAGGGGAAAAAAAACCCCACTGGGAATGGGAGACCAAGTAGAGTTTTTTCAGAAGGCATCTGGCAAGAGTGGGATATCTGCTGACCAGGAAAAGATAAGGACAACTTCACAGTAGAAAATTAGATGACAAAGAGCACTGAATAAAATACTGAAGTCATTCTTTACTGAGCAAACTAGCATTACAGAAAAATATTTCTGCAGACCATCCCCCAGTTCTCCCTTAGTGACATGGTCACTATTGTACAGTCAATATTGTACCTGAAACACCACAAACTGTATAGAAATATTCACTAGTTGTTAGCAACGTTTAACTCCCATTGGTTAAGTAGAAGTTAGAGACTAGCATCATGTGGTAAATCTAAATTCTGCAGATTCAGTACATGATTTCTGTCTGTATGTGGCATAAAAACTGCCCATCATCAGCTCCTCTTCAGAAAGTAGATATTCCTTTATTTCTTAGTATGACAAAATATATTAACAGAGGACTCTAATCAAGCTATGAAGGTCATTTAGCTTTACTGGAACCCACCTTGCATCATTTTAAGAAGTTTCACAGCTACTCGATGTTGGGCCTGAATGAGCTCCAAGTGTAAATCCATAACAAAACCAGTACCTCTTCCTGCCTTGTCATCACCACATCCCAAAACAGAATTCAGGTTCTGATCATTTGAGTCCATCTAATAAATAGGAAGCAGCGATTAAGCAAACACAAAATTTATTACTTAGCTTACTGCATTTATCTTGACATTGAATTGCTATTATTATTTCAGTAAATTGACAAACACTGAAATTTTTCAAATCTGTGTAATACACAGTCATTCAAGAAAGAATGGAAGGAAGGAGAATGATTACACAGAGAAAGCAAGGATAACGGGCAAAGGAAACTAGATAAAATCTGAGAATCGACAGGAAATTGGATTAATAATAAATATGAAACTGCAGAAAAATTTCCTTTGTGTTAACCAGATCCAAAAAAAATACCATATTGATGTAGAATGGTAATACTTAGAAAATCTGAACTCCTCTAAACAGTAAAAGATAATTTCAATAATAAACAGTTGGAAGCAATAAATATAGAAAGGATTTCTGGTTTTATTTTACAGGGTAAAGCTACAAATTATAATAATTTCCAAAAGAAAATGGCAAAGAAAACCTAAAATATTTTACAGTTTATTGCCGAAAGAGAAAAAACACTATTTCTACTACACAGAGATTTATTTTTTCTGTTCTTACATGGAGCAGGAAGCTGAGGCACATTTGATCCTGCTAAGATTTCTAAGTATGAAGAAAATATGAACATTGTGCCATCAAAATCCAATATATTATTTATAGACTTTGTTGCAATGTAGCTTTTTGTAGATTTTACCTGTGTACAGCATTTGTCAAATATCGACTTCCCGTCTGGTACAAGGGTCATTAAGTGAGATGTGTTCATTCCATTAATTGCTTTTTCAAGACTTTCATAAGCAACTAGTAATTGTTCTGTAGGGCTTTTCTGAAATGAAAACACATAGAAACATACTTTATTAGATAACAGCATTAAAAGCTATAATATGGACTATCAAAAGTAAAGTGCTATTACTTTCAGCTGTTGCAGTTTAAATTCTGTCAAATAATCTTTACATAGGCACAGCTCCCTGTGCTTTCATATACTAGTTTCAATGTTTAAATTTCAAGTAATTTTAATTAATTTAGGACTGATATCTCTTCAGCTCTCAAAACCAATTTACTACCTCAGAGAGTTAGCTTCTAGCACAACAAAAGTGAACATAGAGAACTAAATTACAATTAATCTCAATTACAGTCTCAAAACGACAGTATTTTTCACTAGCAGTTTTTCAGTGTTCCATTACATGCTGTTAAGAAAACACTGATTTTTCAGAAACCAACACTTTTAAGTAGACTATCACTGAAGTAAAGCTTCTCCGTGTGTGTAAGCATTAAGACACATTATTGGACAATTCTGCAAAGTGCAGAGCACTGATCACACTGAACAAAGCAAGGACACTCAAGATGTTCTATCTGTACCACTTCATCCTTACAAAAACAGACAAACAAAAGCACAACCCAAAGTATTTCCCTAAATGAAGGAAGGATCAAAATTCGTATCTATGTATTTTTTTAAAATACGCTATTAAACCATTTAAAGCTAGTACTATACATTGGCATAGAAGAGAGTGTACAGTGGAAATCAGCATGATCATGCTGTAAAAAAAGTTTCACCTAAAACTTCTTCCATATCACGAATTACTATAAAAGACTACTGGAAAATTTAAAGACTTTATTTCATTTCAAAAAATATCTTTGCTTTTTTCGTCTGCACTAGCATGATTGTGTGACACATTTCAGCTTCATAAAACTAAATACAAAATTGTATTAAAAGCTTCAAGCAGAAATAAGTGTTTGTATGCTATTAAAAAATGCTGTATTAATGAAAATGAATTACACGTTACCATCAGGATTTCAGGAATATCACAGGTTTCATCTTGCAAGAGAGGGGCACTCCTTTTTTCTTTTTTTAGGAAGAAGAACACAATGTGAATATGAAATATATTTAGAAAATTTTAGTGCCATTTGTTTAGGTCTACTACTAATTTAAGAATCTGGCAATATTTTAGGTTTTCAGCACTTTAAAATGAGGGGTAATTATATTGTTTTTTGAAAAGATTTTCAGGGTTTAAACACAATAGCTACACATGTACAATGATACAAATTCAGTATACGATTACCCACTAATGCAGTATTTTTAAATGTTCACTACATTTCATAGCAACATTATATCCAAACCAATGAAACTTGGACTCATTTTGTAGTTCTTCACATTGTTGTAGCATTAATATCAATGTTCCATTTTTAAGTCAAGGCAAACCTATTGTTACCCAATTCACAGAGGGTTTAATGCTAATATAACTCATAGAAGGCTTTTTAAATACATGATTTTCTTACTTTCAAAAAAAGCAAAAAGTATTGTCATTCTCTCCTGCTCCCTAGATATGCTCTAATATCATGTCCTTAAAATTTAGTCTCTAGTTACTGCAAAACAATTACAAGAAATATGATTCATATGCCAAAATCCTACATCCACAACAGAAAACTTTTAAATGTCCAAATATTCATATTTTACAGCATTAGTCAGGTTTTGTACAGAAATTTGTTTGAGAATGGATTATATCCCAGTAATGTCAGCCAAGTTAAGTTCAATTTCAAAGACAATTGAATTCCTACACAAAAATCAAGACTGGTGTAGACAAGAGATCCAAATCAATGGTCTAATAAAAGCAACAGCTTCATTATGACCTCAATATTTTCCTCTTCAGTTTGGCTTGCCACTATTCAGCCAGCACTTGAATGCTCCAAATGAGCTGCAGCACACACTGCCCCCCCACCTAGCCAATATTCAGAGAACATATGAGTGACCTGTGGCTACTCTAAAATGGCTGAGACATGCAGAAGACCTGCGGGAGGGGTGAGTCACAAGAGATGTGATTCAAAACATACACTTCAGCAGAACTGGAAATGCAAGAAAATAAGGCATAAATCCTTTGAAAACAAGGTTTCATTAGCTTGATTATGGAAGAAATTTTATGTATGAAAAATTATTATTCTATTCTCAACAATCTCTCTACAACAATTTTTGAATATTTATATTTGTAAGCTTTCAGTTCAGAAAAGTTACAATCTTTAAAGTCATTCTTGAAAGACAACTACATTTTTGTTGAAGTTTTCCCTACTTTTTTCTTAATTTACCTGTAGAATCAGCTAAATTTTCCAATATTGCAGTTAGACATAAGGGTATCTCTGCAAGCATTACAACATTAGTGTCTGCTATGCTGCTCTTCTGAATTACTTCATTTATTATCCAGAGTACATGAACCCACTAAAAATGGACGAAGGGTAAGGAAAAAAAGTCAGGACAGAGTTAAAACAAATTGTAGGAAGATATTTATGTATTACAGAGTCAAATAGGGTTTTGCACTCAAAATTCTTTAAAAATATTCATAAACCTGGACATAACTCCTTTCTTGGATTTGACTTTTGTCTTTTGAATGCCACCAGAATAAGATGTTCAATTTGTGCTGCTCTGAACACCCTTTTTCTTCAGGCAGCAGACTTCTTTATTTTAGAATATTATTATTTTTTATTATTTTAGAAAGGTTTATGAATGTTCTATTGTCACAATGTTTATACCTTGTCATAGTGTGGTAAGCCTTACAACAGATATGATTATTTAACTCTCGTTTATCCCCATATCTTCCCACTTAAAACAGTATAAAAGAGACCTGGATGCTCCTGTTGTACACCCAGAGGAAAGTAACTGTGCGTTACCTTCTGGTGAATCTCTCAACCATTTTATTATAGGGATCAGGGCCACACAAATATCTCCAGAAAACTGTCAACATCTAGCACCAACTGGCAGCCCAGAGTAAATAGTCTAACTTATCCCTCATAAGACTGCATTTCACCAAGAGCCCCCCAGTCTCAGGGGAAGTTCAAGGTAAGGCTGTGAATCTATCCAGTAGGCCAAATCCTGCTGACTCTCGTCTCTTAAGCTAAAAGGTTTTTTGTTCTTTCTTCAATTTATCTAGGGAACTTCGTTGAATTATATTGATATTTTCCACTGCAATGCACCAAACGCTTCTTACATCATGCCAGAATGTTTTCACTATTATAGCTTCTATCACAGCCCACTGGCAGGGAATGGGTTACTTTTCCAGGAAAAGGCTAAGAGGTATTTTGATACTGGCATATGGGAGCACAGTCTGTTCAGTGTATATACAATTCACATTTTTAGTGAAGATTTATCTGCATTTTACCATAAGAAAATGTACTTAGACTGGATACCAATATTTTATCTTGGCTTTACTACAGACTGCACTCATATTAAGAGAAATATATTATAACGGGCGTACTTGGTAAGCTTTATTTTTGTGGATATATTGTAAGTAGTCACTTCCAATCATTTGGATTCGCCGAAGTCCTGTTTTACAATTCTGCCACAAAAACATTATTACGTCAACAAGTATTTCTTTGTCAGGTTGGATATTCTGGAAAGAAAAAAAAAAACCACGTAATTGTAGAAACAGGTATGTATATACAGTATATAAACACTGAAAATTTTTTGAATTAAATAAATCACCAAATCTAACTTTTTTTTTTGACAAGGAATGACAACATTTTGAAAGCTTACAAAATATTTTTTAAAAAGTAATTCCTGGTACATCAAACAAACATTTCTTCTCCCAGCAATACCAGTGGTTTAGGAATTTGGGAGGGGGTTTATTTCCTTTTTTATTGTCAAGCTGTTAAAAGCCACAGAGACAAGGAAAGCAGAGAGATTAAAATTACATGGGAGAGTCAAGCAACTATCAGTGAAATGTTATAACAGTCAGTACATTCTGGGGAAACTAAGTAATGTAATTTAACAGTTATATTAGCTTGAAGACTTTTTTTGTTGTTGTTACAGAACTTAAATATTTGCAGAAGATTTTAAATTAGTAGGTTTCATTTTGCATTGACAGAGTACTTCCACAAGTTGTTGGTGCATCTCAGATTAGACAGCAGTGAAGAACAACTCAAAAAAAAGGTTGGAATGGAATATCTAATAACTGAAAGAAATGTTAAAAAACACATCCGTATCTTCTGAAGAAAACTATCAGAAATTCAAAACTCTATTCAGTTAACCTCCTAATTAACACATTTTAAAATGTAGTAGAGTCCAACTACGCTGTGATAAATACATTCTGAGCAGTGACTAAGGGTCAGTACGCATCTTTATAACCATTAGAGTAGAACTAGTATCTCAGGTGCAATTAAACTCAAGCCTGCTATATCCACACTATCTGTGCACTATATGTGTATGAGCATAAGATTTCAGGGATATTGATATTGAGAAGCAAGGGGAGAAAAAGACTGAAAAAGAAGTAAATCAAGATTACTTTTGCCACTCGTTTGGTGGTAACAATCTGGTAGATTGGCTGAGATATATCATGTTAACTTCACCATCAGTGAATTCACTGTTAATCCGGGGAGAGTTGGTCCTTCTTCCCTGGACAGACTAAGTACCGAGGAGATTTGTGGGAAAATATAAGAACCAGAAGAGTTTAAATCCAGTTAACCTGCCTCCGCAATACAGTGGTCATACAAAAAAATGACAAGTCATTCCATCTTGCCATGAAAGGCAGGATGTTTTGTGTGTGCCCCACTTAAACTGGGGCAATATTCAAATTATCTATCAAATTAATTTTGCAGTTAGTACAGAAGCCACATTAGCAGAACACATTTTTCTAAGGAAAATTTTTCATTAGTCTTTTGGAACACAAACTATTTCAGTGTAAATGCAAGTGGAGAAACTGCACTGTAAACTTTTTCCCCGTCACATTAAGGGAAATCTCAGTTTGAGCAAGTAAGCTAAAAGTTGTTACTCTGGGAATAAACCATCAGATATATGATGGGATTAATCTGTAGTACAGACTTCAGCATAGAAGTCCCACTCTTTGGTTTTGTTGTTGCTGCTGTTTGTTTGCAGTGAGAATTTGCCTTAAACTGCAGGCATCTCTCTGCTATAAAGGCGTTATCATTCCTGAGGTTCGCTGGCCCCATTTCTATAAATATTGCAAAAATGGGTTCTACAGCTGAGCACATTTGCCATCAGAAATTTGATCTCTGCTGGATTAGCTGAAACATGCAACTAGTTCTATGACATTCCAAATGGATTTCATGTCTATTAAACATTTTTAAAGTGGCCTTAGTAGATAGCACCAACACGTTTTTCTTTTAAAGTTGAAACATTTTTTATTTTTTCACTCACAAATTGATAGCATCATATAGGTATGGGGTTTTCATTTTTGGTATTTCATTTTTGTAGTTTCTTAATCATGCAACAGATTCATTTGGTCTTAAATTATATGCATACATTACAGATCATGTGATTCATTCAGAAGAAACGTCTCTAACTTTATTATACCTGCTCAGATGTGGAGACACAGGAAAACACTGTTGTTGCCAAAATCATAAGATCATGAGAAGGCTCTTCGCGCTTTAAGGAACCCGCTGCATTCAATATTTATAAACAAGGAAGAAAAGGAAAGGCAAGATGTTATTTTTAGTTACAAAACCTATGTTTGAAAACATCTGAGTGAACTGACTTGCCAATTTATGCAAGCAGATAATATACTCTAAGAAATAATAAATACAAAGGGGACAGATATTACCAAGTTTATTCACTTCCTGTGAAAAGCAACCATTGCTATTTTGGAAACTGAAAGTTTTCAAGATATTTGCAGGATTTGGGGATGTTACACAATTAAATTACATTTGCTTTTAACAAGTTTTTGTTGTTTCAATGCCAAGAAACTTTACATAAATGGCGTATAAGGACAAAATAAAGTCAAATGTGACTGTTCCTTTTTTATTTTTTCCCCCTGAAAACCTGTCTAAAAACATCCATTCATTTTACATTTTTGCATCTAACATGATATATGTTAAAAATACATGCTACTTCACACGCAGGGGAAATGGTATAAAGTCATATTTTGGCAAATGAAACATGGACAAAATTCAGTAGGTCGCAATTTTTCAATTGCTAGTTTTTGCCATAGAATACTGCATGTACCACATGCAATAGTTCTTAAATAAGAACATTTCTTGCTGCAAAAATATCTGAGATGCAAACACAGCTATAACTGATCAACACTCACTTCTGAATGTTTGCTTCTTTTCAGAACCATGAGGCATCCTAGCTTCTTTGGTATTATTTTCACTAATAGAAAAACCATGTTTAAATTTTCTTGGAAACAGTAAAGGTTGCATCAGTGTAAGAAGTTTGAGTTCCATTTCAGCTTTCTTCCATACTGGGTCATTCTGAGCCTAATTGACAGAAACAACCAAGAGAAATTTGTCTTTAAAATATGCACTTTGAATACTCTTCCTTACCCTCACAGGAAAAGACTACATAAATAATGTCTAAATAGCATCCAGATTACCTGAAGAAAATTAACAACGAATTCAGTAGCAGAATCAAACACGTCCCACTCTTCATAGCTGAAAGCTAATTTTATAAATTTCACAGCAGCATCTCCAGACACCCCCTTTTCTCCTGAAATGATGATAAAAATTTGAATATATATATAAAAAACAGATAAAATAAGTTTAATTTAAGCAGTAATTTAGGTATTGATACATACAAAGATAAAACTCCACACTATAATCACAATTCTTCCCAGAAATTTAGTTTAACAAATGTGTAGAAAAACATTAACAATTTCTTCCAAGACAGATGAGTATTTCTCATTATTGTATCAGAAAATGTGCATGTACACATAAGGAGTCTCACTCTTCGAGTCTACCCAACTTACAGTAAGGCAGAAAAGGGATTTCCTGACCCTTGGAACTCTAAGCAAGTGTCTTACCTAATATATTCAGCAGTGTTCTGCAGTCCTAAGAATAAGCCACAGCCATTGTCACATCACTTGGGCATGTGGTCTATCAGCCAAAAGATGTTAGCAGTATTAACTTAGTAACAGACATCTCTCCAAAGCAGCACAATGATAGGTCCAAGGATCTCAACAAGCTTACGACAGTCCTTCTGTTCATGCATCCCACTTCTCTTCCATAAGAACGTATCAGGACATCATTGCAGAATTTGACCTCTGAATGATTTTTTAGGAGCACTAACAAACCCAGATGAACTGCTACGCTGAACAGTATGTGATTACAATGTCCATATATTACTATACACTATTTAAATAATACTTGCATTAATACAAATGTAATGGTATCTGTACACAATCCCTTTCGAATGCCTTAACATTACACATAAAGAAGTATATCTTATGCAAAAAGGACACCATTTTGTGCAGTCCCTTTACACAGAGAACTGCTACTAACATGAAAATTACTTCTGCTCACCAAGCATTTGCATCATTGGGTAGAGAATCCTTTCAAAACTCAGTTTACCTGTTAGTATCAACTGCAGAAGGGTTGATGATGCATTGATTATACCAAAATGATTGGTGTCATGACTTCCTTGAATACCAATACTGTTCGCTCCACCTTTAACACACACAATTCATTAAATCAGTTTATATTGTATTTGACTTGTAAGATTCCCATTAGCCAGTAATCATATCAAGGAAATATGATTCTGAAGTGTATTTAGTCTCTATAGACTCTTTTATTAACAAAATACCTCTGTAACTACGGCTATATTCAGTCCAGAGCCCAGCATAGAAGTTGGGAAGGAATCACCAAGTGCAGAATTTTTCTGAAGTTTTTAAATCTAACCTTCAGTGATTTTGGGGTTTTAAATGCATGAAACACTGTGGAACATTGACCTTGCCTGGCTTCCAGACCCCCATCTAGCTGCTTTCTCACTCCCTGTCCTCAACATGAGACGGGGAGAAAATAAGATTGAAAAGCTCATGGGGTGAGATAAAGACAGTTTAATAGGAAAAGCCAAAGCTGTGTGCAAGCAAAGCAAAAAAAAAAAAAAGAATTTATTCACTACTTCCCACAGACAGGCAGAAATCCAGCCACTTCCTGAAAAGCAGAGCCTCAGGTTGCATAGCAGTTGCTTGGGAAGACAACACCATAACCACTAATGTGCTCCCATCCTCTCCCTTAGCCCCAGGTTTTATTGCTGAGCATAACATCACACGGTATGGAATAACCATTTGGCCGGTTCATGTCAGCTGCCCCAGCTATGTCCTCTCCCAGTCTCTTCTCACCCCTAACCTACTGCCCTTTGTGGGAGGGGGGCTGGAGGGACAGCCCTGATGTTGTGCAAGCACTGCTCAGCAACAGCTGAAACACTGATGTGTTATCAACAAACACTGGTTTAGCCACAAATGCAAGGCACAGCACCATATGGGCTGCTATGAAGTAAGTGAACTCCATCCTACTGAGGAAAGATATGTGCAAGATACTGCAGCTTTTTAATGATAAAGTTGAGAACAGAGATTGGCCCAGATATTTATCTTAAATTTTATGAAAAAAGATTGCTGCTTTTACAGGTATTATTGTTATAAATTAAATAGCAAAGAAAAAGTTAATAAAATGGAGGTCTGGGCACTTTTTGCATCTTTATGCTGTTACCTGAGAGGATTTCAAGGCCTGCAAAACAAAGCTCTGAAATGACATCCCGAATTTCGATTTCATCAGGAGCAGGTGGAGCAGGGCGCAACACATGCCTGCTACTATCAGACAGAGCTTCCAGGATGGCGAGGAACTGAGCTGCAGCACCATCAAACATTTCTGTCAGCAGCCGTTCGGTAGTAGTGCGAGGCCATGGCAACTAATTAAGAAAAGGCAACGTGAGCCTTGTAATGTCTAAACAGAGTTACAATAAAGTGTGATTTCTTTCAAAACAGCTCTCCATCAGAAAGTAAGTACAAGTTTAAAACAGGAAATGATATACTGTAAAAATATGTTGTTGTTATGAATTTCATGATTCAAAGGCATACCAAAGTCTCATTGCTAAGTGGGCACAGTACTTAGGAAGTGCCATAATTTCACTGCAACTACATGCACTGCATGGTATTTTACTTAGAAAACATTACAACAGAAATTACAAGTGAAAGTATTAAGGCCATGTAGTTTAAAGCCATTCAGATATCTCTTTGTAATGATACAGACATGAACATAAGAAGCTGAGTTCTACACACTTTGCAGAAACTCAGAGAAAGATTAGGATGCTCAGCACTGCAGTGAAAGCAAAACACTGTTATATTCTCTCACTTGCACACTGCAAACAGCATAACATAAAAACTCAAGGGAGCACACACAAAAATATATTTGCACTATTGACAGCTCAGAAATTGGAGATCCATACAACAAAACATTTTGAAATCTTATTTCAATTATCAGTTTCTGTGGTTAACAAACTGCTGAATCAGAGATACAATACTTTAAAATGTTGCTCATAATCCTTCAACATTTCAGTAGTATTTATTTGACACTTCCCCACCCCCCCCAAAAAAAAAAACCAACATTTTAGAACCATTTCTAGGCACATCTAACTGGACAAAAATTTGGGAGTTTCCTTCTCAGTTTGCTTTACTTTAGCTTCCAAATTAATACCTACAGACTCACATGTGTACCTGATATAAAAAAAAAACCACCACAAACAACCCCAAAACCCTGATCCATTCAGTATCTGACAGCATTTACAGTATTAAAGCTAACGGGTTATTTTTGTTTTCAAATAACTTACATGAAGAGTGACCCTCATCAATACTATAACTATCTGTCTTTTCCAAAGAAAGAGGAACTATTTCTGCTGGGAGTATAGTAAAAAAAAAAAAAAAACCCACCCCAAACAAAAACAAAAGATAGTTAATATTGGATACTGATGCTAATGCATCGGTAATGTTAATCATTAATGCTAATCCTGGAAAGCATTTCCAGGCACCTGCAGGACAACAAAACCATTCAGAGTGCTCAACGTGGACTCAAAAGGCGAAGTCACGCTTAACCAACATGATAAACTCCTATGTTGAAATGACTTGCCTGGTAGACAAGAGGAAAGCAGTGGATATTGTCTGCCTAAATTTCAGTAAGGCCTCTGACACTGTCTTCCATAACCTCAGCAAGTTCGCAGATGACACCAAACACGAAAGGAGCAGCTGATAGCCAGAGTCATGCTGCCTGCCAGACAGACCTGACAGTTTGATAGGAACTTCATGACGTTCAACAAGGAGAAGTGCAAGCTCTGCAACTGGGAAGGAACAAACTTGTGCAGCAGTACATGCTGGGGGTCATCCATCCAGAAAGCCACTTGGCAGAAAGGGACCTGGGGGTCCTGGTGGACACCAAGTCGAACATGGGCCAGCAAACATGACCCTGCAGCAAAGACGGCTGACAGTACCCTCGGCTGCTTTAAGCAAAGCACTGCCAGCAGGTCAAGGGAGGGGATCCTTCCCCTCTACTGGTGGGGCCACACCTGCAGTACTGTGTCCAGTTCTGGGCTCCCCAGTTCAAGACAGACAGGGAACTACTGGAGAGAGTCCAGAGGAGGGCTACGAAGATGATTAGAGGAGTGGAACATCTCCCTTATGAGGAAAGGCTGAGAAAGCTGGGTCTGTTTAGCTTGGAGAACAGGAGGATGAGGGGGGAATCTCATCAATGCTTATCAATATCTAAAGGACAGGTGTCAAGAAGATGGGTCCAGGCTCTTTTCAGTGATGCCCAACAACAGGACAAGGGCAACAGGCACAAACTGGAGCACAGGAAGTTCCACCTGTGCTTGAGGAAACATTTCTTTACTCTGAGGGTGACAGAGCACTGGAGCAGGCTGCCCAGAGAGGTGGTGGAGTCTCCTTCCCAGGCGGCTTTCAAAAGCTTCCTGGACTTGTTCCTGTGTGATCTACTCCAGGCAATCCTCCTCTGGCAGGGGGGTTGGACTAGATGATCTTTTAGTGGTCCCTTCCAACCCCTTCCACTCTGTGAATCTTTGAGAAAGCTGACTGGTACCTTTACATACGCAAACCACACTTACGTGAACATGTTGAGGTTTGGGCCCTATCTTGGATAGTGGGAAATTTCCAGTAAGTGAGGTTGGGAACAAATTGATTATGCTGTTCACACAGCTGTTGAATATTAATTACAATTCAAGTCAACAACATGAAACTGAAGTATCAGATAATCTTTTAAAAAGCTTTGATGAGTATTCATGTAACGGAAGCATTCAATACAATCAGATCACAACGGTAACATATTGGTATAACCTCATCATAATTTTACTATTAATCATAAGCAGTGCAAATGAGCCATCTCAGCTGATTCTCGTAAGTCTTTCTAATACAGCCAATTTAAAAAAAAAAATAGACTAAAGGCAAAGAAATAATTAAATAAAACATATCAATATTAAGCTGTTATTTGACAGAAAATACATCATTCCTATTTTGAATTATCTGGCTTTTACTGTACCTAGTGCAGTACATATTTTTATGTGTAACTTATCCCAAAGTATCTTATGAACATATTAGATAATTATGAACAGGGGGGGAAAAAAAAAAATCTAGATTTAACCTATTCATTCAGCTCAATGTGTGAATCTGTTCTATCATGAGATAAACTGTGGCAAAGAAGTTGTGACTTCGTAGTATCGCCTTCCTTCTGATTTTCAAAATAAGCAAAGAGATTGCTCAATTTTGACACTATATTATGAGGTGCATATGTAATGGATCTATATATACATCGTGAGAATTAAAGGATGATGGAATTTCATCCTTTATCTCCAAGGAGACTTTGACAAACTTGAAGTAGTTCTACTGGGAGAAGTGCCAAGCTCTGCATCTGGGGAGGAATGCATCTGTACAGACTGTAAACCGACTTCCAGAGTAGCAGCACTGCCAAAAAAAGACCTGGTTGTTAAACTTAAGCCAGCACAGCAATATCCTCTTGTCACAAACTGCAGATGGGGCTACACTAGAATTATACAGCACATCGAGAGGTTTTTTCCTCCTTCCTTGGAACTCATAAGGCTCCACCTAGAGTACTATGTCCACTGGTGAGCTCCTCTGTGTAAGAAGCTAAGAAACAGGACAGGGTCCTATGGACATCTACCAAGATGTTTAGGGGCATAAAATCTAAAAGAATAGGCTGAGGAAGCCTTGGTTAGTCTGGCAAAGAGGAGGCTAACAGGTGACCTAATAGCTGCCCGCAACTACTTGAAGACGACTTCTAAAGTAAAGAAGCCCAACTCTTCTGAATAGAAACATAGTATAACGAGGAGTAATGACCACAGTTTCAACTTTGGGGGACTGAACTAGATGACTTCAATTAAGATGACTCTGAAAGCATCAGGGATGACTTGCAGACTGGATGTTAGGAAAAATATGTTCATTAAGAGAGCAGTGTAATACTGGAAGAGATTGTCTAGATGGATTAGTGAATCTCCTTCACTGAAGGTTTTAAAGACAAAGCCACTGCTCATTTGATCTATCATTGGCAAAAGTCAAGCTTCAAATCAGACGCTGAACTAAATGACTTTCAGAAGGCTCATGCAACCTACATCTTTATTCCTATGATACTGCAGTAACAGTAATTCTTCATAATGCAGTATTAGAAAAAAAAGTAATTTACTCCATAAAACCAAACTATTAATATATTTCTATCATCATCAGCTATCAGCATTCCACAGAATAATGCTTTTTATCACAAGAGGGTGCCACAGCACAAAGAGATCACAATCTTTTGCTTACATGGGTGCAAAGCATCCCAATGAGCAGGCAATAGTACTCAGTAAGAGACTGTGGGTTGGGGAGCTTGCTGATTAGTACTTTCAGTCACTCCTCTCTGCCACCTTCCTACGGAATACTGCAGCAACTAAAATGATTTAAATCACAGTTGCAAACACCAGGAAGCCAAACAACCATCTGTCCATCACAAAGGGCATAACCACTCAGACAGAAGCATCTTTGGCACAGTGACATCAAAATGAGAACTATTAACTGTGCAGTCCTGCATCTAAGAAAGGTCTTGAATCCAAAAGACCTATCAACCTATGACCAAAAATGGATAATACAACCTAAGTGAGATGCATAATCATTACGAACCCACACAGTACTATAATGGCATAAAGACAAACTTAACTAAAGTTTGACATATTAAAGTCTGCATGCTGACCAAAAAAAAGGGACAGTGCACTCACACCAAAAAAAAGCATTTTCTTTGATTATTTGTAATTCTAATCCCAATGGATCATTCATTTTTGACACTGGCTGTAAAGAACAGAAGGAAAGAATGAAATTCGACAAAATTCATTGCTTTCTTAAAAGGCTACTTTTGTATCCTGGATGCCTTTCTCTAATTCATGGTATCTTGCAGAGAAGTAAGTCAACTTCAAAAACAATCTCTCCAGACTTAAGAGAGTTCTCGAATGTAAGTACAAAAAAAAAAAATTAAAAACATGGTAGCTTTTTTTTAAAGTACCCCTTTATCTTCACAGTAATTTAACACCGCAGGGCAAACAAAGGACTCTCATACACGTGGTATGAATGAGAACAAGATTTCCTCTATTTTTATTGCTAACGTAATTGCTTTTTTAAAAAAAAAAGGCTAGAAAAATCAGTATTTTCTAAGGTAGTAAGTACTACATCTTCATTCCTTTCAAGTTTGCTCTGAGTTTTAATAATAAATTACGTTAACTATGAAACTGAAAGAGTAGAAGTTTCTCCTTGTGAATAGCACCATGTGTATTAAACAGAATTATATCACCTAGTTATTACATGCTAATAGTAGACAAAGAGAAGGATTCTAAAAAAAATTAGACTTACATTTTGCACTTCTTTCAGGTTAACTCTTAATTTAGGTCGAAAGTAGCTTTTCGGCTTTCTTCTGGGTTCATACACTGCTCTCTTGAAAATCATTACTGACATCTGACAAAAAAGTAAGTGTGTTACATGCTCTGTTCACAGAGATTGTAACTAGTCTACCTGTTTATAATGAATTGCCAAATGATACCTTTAGAGTGGCCTCTCTAAAAATCTTCTTTGTCTCTGAGTTTTCCAGTGAAGAACTGATACTTTCTAATTGCTTCAGTTCATCAATTTTAATCAGACCACGGCGAGCAAATACCTGTCCAAAGTATTAAAAAAAATAAGAAGAATTACTGTTTTCATATTCTGGTACATTGGTATTTAATTTTAGAGTCATATCATTTGTGAATTCAGACAAGTGCAAAGAGCTACAATGAAAGCCAGGTCATAAACAACAATTTAATACCTTTTGTATAGGTGCATAGGGGCTGGCCACTACTTAATACCATAAGTGTATGACTATAATGATAGAACAAAGTACTATTGCATTTAACTTGAGTTGATTACTCATTTACACGTGGAAACACACCGGCACTTTGCAGTTAAATTTTGGAATACATGCGAAATTCTAAATACATATAATATAATCCGATAATAAGCAGACGTATTAAAATAAAAATCAGTTTCCCACTTGATTGCATATTTAATGCTACACGTGGTAAATCAGGTTACCTCTCCATGAATGCTGGCTTGACAATCAAAATAACACTGAGACACTGCAGTATATAGGGTGGCTCTCCATGTCAAATAATGTACCGATAAGAGTGGAATGGATGATTCCATACATACGCTGGCCCACAGTAAGTATTCCAGGACCTGTATTGAAAAAAATACAGTTTCAAATTAAATGCCTTATAACCTATATAACTATACTTCCTATTAAAGGACACATGCAAATACTTATCCTCACCTACTACGACACATTAAAAGGAGGGGGGAATCACAGAAATTGTATTAATTTTTAACATGTTTTATTGACTACAAAGCATTCCTCCTGCATACTATTGCTATTTTCCCATCTGAAACTGCCGTCAAGCATTATATATTAGCTTCCAAGTTTACTTAACCACTCCAGTTCACTCCAGCCTTGCCACTGTGAGGGAGGTCGTGTCTTGAGCTACCCCCTTCCTTCGTGTCAGCTCTAGTGATCATTTTTTACTACGTTAGTTTTCAACTAGATCAGCAAGCTTATTTGGGATGCAATGGAGTTTGCCTTCTTTGGTGAAAGCCTGCATTTAGATTAATTTACAACCACGGAACTACATATACTATCAGCTAACTAACTTTAGGGCCAAATTAATCATTGCAGCACTTTAATTTTAAGAATTAGTCCTACTAAATTGATTGAACAATAACTTCCCCCCTGTTTTCTTTGGGTCAGCTGTTTCCTGAGGTACACAAAATATGTACCACCTTAGTCCTAAATTAAGTCATTACAGAGATTTTCTTTTTGTCTGAATTTAGAGAATCTGAAATACTTACAAATCAGTTCCTCTGTTTCTTGTATAGTAAAATCCTGAATACATTAAAGGAGGTGCTAAATCACTTTTGATTTCAATAAAAGATGTTCAGAGAGAAAAAGAAAAAATCTTTCTTGCTCAATGAAACATTAATATATCCAACAAATAAGAAATATACTGGATTAAGGCTGAGCCAGACTCCATTCAAGTTTTAGGAAAAAAAAAAAGTAAAGCTAAGACAAACAAAAATTACATTCATAGTTAAAAAGAAAAGGGCAGGGGGGAAAAGCCAGGCCGTTTTCAACAAGCATTTACAACTAAAAACCTAACCACCAGGTGTCAGTATATTTCCATATTTTAAGAAACAAAAGACCAATTCTTAGGACTTGATACAGTTGTCCAAAAAAAAAAAAAAAAAGCATCTTAGATCCCTCTGAAACAGTCTAACATATCGCATCTCACAGACCAGCACGGCATTACGCTGGGCTCCATTCCACCACTGATGAAGGCGCAGGGTCCCGAAGGCACGAGGGCTTAGAAATCAGCCATTTGGCAATCTAGACATTTTATTACCCTGTTTCAAAGTGCTACTATTGGCAATGACACAGAAAAGTCAAGGTACAGTGTTACGCAAAATACACGTGCATGTTCCAGACTTCTGTCAATTTTTCAAATGTTTCTCTTTATTTTGCCATACCTTAGCAGACTGACCTATCATCATCAAATGCCTGCATATGGTGTAAATATGAACAGTACCTGCAAAAACAAATTAAAATAAATAAAAGAACAGGTATTTCCTGATTCCTGATTTCCTACATGAAATCTGTTATTCTAAAAAACTGCAACTTTTTCCTAATATGTAGGTTGTTATTTCCAGAAGCTGATACAGCTAATTTTACATTAATGAAGATGAAGCCATTACATTCTTGGGCAATACTAACTTCAAAAACCCCTACAGAATAAAATAGTATAATAAAAGAATTGAGTCTTTAAAATGTACTATATCAAATTTTTATTAAGTAACTGATAGAGAGAAAAATCTTATTTTTATCCTCAAATTCCATCCTCTTTATAAAAATTACCTTTCCTCACAGACCTTACCTTACATGATTCTTTTAGTCTGTCATGGCACTGTCCTGGCACACAAACCCACTATTATGTGATATTAAGTATGATAAGTGAAATGAAGAAAATTGGTTGTGACTAGAGTTTAAGATTATGAAAGTGACTTACAAATAAAATCCTGTCAAAAATTTACTTAATTTAGGCTATGTCATAAGATTGCTTTTCAAAGATCAGTATAAAAGGCATTGCAGCGTTGGGAGAAAGAAAAAAAAAAAAAAGAAGCCTATTCTTCTGCCTATACATTTTTTCAGAAAGGGATGCCTGTGGCAGCAGGAGGCATCACAATGTCAACTGTCATAGCTAGAAGGGTGTTATTATCCCAATAAGCAAGAGTGGAGCGAGCATTAGGAAGATTTCTTTTTATCAGTCAAATGTGTAATGAGGCACAAAATCTATTGCCAGAGACTGCAGAAAAATGCTCAGGAACTGGGGAAAATCTGAGTTATTGCCTACTTCTAATTAGATTTTTGGCTAGACTTGGCACAGAGACCTGTTCTATACACAGGTAGTGGGACTTAAGAACGGCAAGTATGTATATTTTAATTCATCTCCCATAGAAACAGAGAAACAAAAAACTCACCTCAAAAGTAAGGACTAATGGCAACAGCAGCTCTTTGTCACATGTTATTTTTTAGAATAGTTTTATTATGAACTTCAATCTTAAAGATAATTTTTTAAAAATACAAAGATGTAGTGTCATGGACAATCATTTTCTACTGTAAAATCTGCAATCCCCTTAAACAATAAAAAATAAAGCCCACAACATTAACACAAACATTTCATTGATTTAAGAAACTTTATGAGGTGTTTTTTTTTTAATCAGGGCTCACTCAAAAAACATCCTTATTATGCTGTTAGATTTCATTTCATTAGTACACTCTAACCACAGCTATGATGAAAAAGCTATTACTTTCACAACAGTCCATCTGAAAAAGGCATACTATGTAGAAATTTCAGTTTTAAAATCCCTGATTTTAGGGGGAAAAAGAACCTACTGCAATTGATGACTAACTAGAGATTTATTCATGACCCATAGTTTGACCATAAAGAATATGCACTAAATTCTCCTCCATAGGTTTGTTTAGCAAAGAAATATAAATGGAAAGTCTGAGGTACCATTGTAGATAAGCCAACACAAATTCTCCTGAGGTAGAGCCACTTGCATAGTGAGTTGTAATGAGGACAAGACATTAAAACAAGTCTGCAGGGACTCTTGATTCTGGAGATTCCTGTCACGGCTGCAAACCATCTGATAAATGCAAACATTCCTCTCTTGCAAAGCATGGAACTAAAACATATGGAAACATGTAAAATTAATAGAGAGAGATAAAATATATGCGTGTGTCAGTTTTTAACATCAGCAAGATACAACAAAATGGTGAGTATTAAAAGATCAAGCATACCAGCAAAAAAAAAAAAGTCAGTGTGACATTGAAATGAGAATTAGAATAGGGAAAAAGTGCCAGAGTTTTAAGGTTGCTGTACCATTAGCCTGGGTCAGTTTCCACTGTGTCACAGGATGAAAATGCACCTAGTGCACTAGGGCTGCTGAAAGGGAGCATAGGGAGAAAGAATAAATGAGACATAAAACTGAGATTCAAAGAATCCGGCTTTAGTTTAGCTTCTCTGTAGACGCCCTCCATAAATTAAGGCAAGTCTTAACTTTTCTGCACTTCTCCATCTGTATCACAGATATCACCTTTCTCATCTCAGCTGTTATTGTTCTCTTCTACAGATGCATTATTCCTTCTCTTCCTTGTAATGCCTAACACAATGTGATCTCACTCTTGTCTGGAGTACAGTATCGTCTTAACAAACCAATGTGTGAGAAAATGAACTAAGCGGGACACATCCCATCAGTAACTACCAACCTCTTAGAAGCCCACTAACCTGATTTATTTGAAATTATATTATTTTTTGCAGTCATTTCACTGAAACTGGAAGTTTCTATGATTTCCTTAGTGTTACATTAAAAAACAAAAGCTAGCCACAGAAACCTGGCAAAGAAATTTACATATAAAGCCTTTAGATGTAATCATTTGACACATTATCATCATCCACTTCCCATTGTAGAGATCATGTCAAACTAGGTGCCATATCTGAAAATTCAGGGATATCTAGCTGTCTAAAGGCCAAGTTACAGAACTAGCATTTTAGTACAGATTCATAGTAACATCTGGCACTATGATTCAAGGTCAAGGCAGACATACAGTCAACAGGAGAAACCATCTCTGAAACTTCAAATTTATTTTAAAAGCATTTACAAAAAAATGGATTAACATAGTCTTTGATCATACTCTCTCTAGGAAGCTGAACTATATTTGAAAAACAAGCAAAATATATAAACAGAGTATCTCTTCCAGCATGATGTCTGCTTCTAGCTTTTAAGCAAGTTGTCTACTTTTTTCTCCTCAGTAAATACCTATTTACAATCTAACTCTGACTAGAGGAATATGAATCTGACTACCTCAATACACAGGAGATGCCTACGATTTCCTTTTGTTGTTCTTGATCACAGAGTATCTTGCATTAGTTTATTTTGAAACATTCACCACGTACTGAAAATAGAGCTTCTCAAAGAACTGCTGGAGACAAATTCTAACAGGTTTTTTGCATTCCCCCTATACCTACTGAAACACTTTCCCCCATGGATAACAAATAATAAATTGCAAGCCCCTACCTCAATAAGCAATTGACATAAAAGGATGGCAACATGCTCTAGAGGTCACGTAGCTTCCCAGAGCTTAGAGCTCTTACAAAACTATTCAGCGTACTGCCTCTTTTTTTCAGAGTGAGCAAGTAAGCTATTGATAGTAAAAAAGCAGGATTGCATTAGTAGGTCATGAGCTTTTTTTTGCATTTAGTAATTTGCACATTTGTGGTACAAATTACAGACAGTGTTTTAATTCTCTTCCACTCTGGCCAGTTCTTAGATCACACCATACAGAAATTTCTACAACAATTGCTGGACAGTTATCAAATTTTACATATATACTGATTCTGACAGTGGTTAACAGCAACTATTTCAGAGCAAAAACTGCTGCAGACAGTTACAGAATACCCTGTTCAGAGAAAACTGTCTTTTAAACATTAAGTTGATAATGGTTGTCTTATGTCACAAAAGCATAAGCACTTGTACTCTCTTAAAAATTTACACTAAGTCTGGATGTCCAACCATGCTGCCATGGTCAGGGATGCCTTCCACTAGCAACCTGGTCTAGTGGAAGGTGTCCCTGCCCATGGCAGGGGGGTTAGAACTAGATGGTCTTTAAGGTCCCTTCCAACCCAAACCATTCTGTGATTCTATGTTCATATCATACATATGACTGTTAAATCTCAATACAATTTATGTAGACAACCTATAAAATATTCATTTATATTAATACTTAATTAATATGATCTACATTTGTGGAGGATAAAAAATGCTGTTCATTCTGAATCTGACAATGTCTTTGACAGAAAAAAACCCCACGTACCGTAAGTGCAGCATTTTTGTCTCTGAAACCATTTGGAAAAAAGGTGGATTTAAATTGATGGACATCATCTGTGATATCATCCAGGTTTGCAGAAACAAACTGCTGAAGGTATCTTCCATAGCACTGTAGAAGTGCCAACTTATATTCCTGAGAAAAAATAATATATTTTTACAATTTGTATATTACATTTCTATAACATGTGTAATTTTTTATTATCTTTATGCCCAAAAAGTACCAATATGAAAGAGCAGCTGGAATTAAAACACTGAAGTCTCATATAAACATTCAACAATGTAATTTCCAATGTAACACCCTCAGCATATGAAAGGTTGAAGTACTTAGAAGAGCTTGTGGTTTGAGAGTTTCTGTTTATTTTAATCATAAATATGACATACCAGAGAACAGTTGTTAAGTATGATCCTGGGCTAATGTAATAAAGTCAAAGGGTTCCTGGAACGTCCTGCTGCTTTGCAACAGTAATGATAATGACACTACACTTCAGGGAAAAGTACTTCATAAGGCAGAACTTTATATACAATATACAGACATCATCGCTTCTCTCTCCCCTGTTTCCCTGATGTCAAACCCTTTTTTTTTTTTTTATAAAGGCAGAGAGGAAGACTGACAATACCAGAATACAAACACTTCAGAATAAGATGCACTAAAAAAAAATTAAACCAGTGACAAACAGATGCTACATATGGCCAAGAATCAGCATTAATGGACCAGAAATTGACACTGGGTCTTTAAGAACTGTTAACAAACAGGATGTTGAGCTTTACGTCTCATTGAAAACAGAACTCCCCAGCAGCATGTTGAACCACTCTAACATCATGCTGAGACTCAGATGGTCTGACTCAGATGTGGAAGTGCCACTTACTGAATCACCTCCACCACTTCCTGCAGCAAAGGCTACTTAGAGGTTTCTATACCAACTTTACTAATTCTAGCACACACACACAGAGACCAGTCATAGTAAATTCTGGGGAAAAAAAGTAACTTATTTGTATTTTTAATAATGATCCTTTTATGTTTAATCCCATTCAGAAGTATTTCCTTACACCTACGTTTTTCAATATAAATTCCTACCACCACAGTAACACTTACACTGCAATTTTAATCATCTAAGGAGTCTAACACACATGGCCCTGTTGTCCTCTTTTTTGTGGAAAGCAGCAGCCATATACAGAAACTTTTACTTTCCATGCACAGCTACAGGCAGTCAGTCACATGTATAATCTAATACACAGATTCAGGCTATGATAACTCTTAGAATCTGAAGTCATGGATCATTAGCCCATTAAGTTAGTCGCAAATGAATTGCAAAAAGGTAATTTCTCTCCCAAAGAGTTTAAAATGTATGTATAAGAACAGAGATAACAAGCAGATACAGGCAGAGAGGGAGGAGGGGAAAAAAAAAAATTAGTCAGTACAGATTAGTACTATGACTAAAAGGCTAACTAATTTCCAGATATATGACATAATGAATCTAGGTGTGTCCTAAAAGATACAAAGCAGATGTATAATAGAAAGGAATCTAAAGTGAGTAGGCAAAAAAAAGTTTAGTCAGGGGTAAGCACCAACTTATCATATTCAAAAATTAATTTTCAAGACTATGCATCAATAAGTATTATACAACATAAAGGCTAAAATTTGAACTAGGGGTCAAATTTTCAACTAGGAGTCAAGTGGGGTACTTATGGAATAGGTCCTACCCCACCTGCCACAGAGCCTGGTGTTACACCACTTTCATCTTTCCAGTAAGGCACTAGGTTTGTAACTAACGTTCATCACATTTTTTTTTTCTTTCTAGTTTCTTCAGGGTAAAACAAACAGATACAACGAGTACTTAATTTGTAAAGTCAAAGAAAAGCACTTCAAGATGGGAGTTCCAAAGACAGCTCATTTCAAAGCTTGAGGCTGTTCAGCAAAACAACTTTTTCCACATCATTGCTAACTTAACCTTTATGGTAGAAAACCACATTACTCCAGAAAACTGAAGTTGCAAGCACAAGTCTTTACTCAGAATTCTAGACTATTTTTAGGCAATCTAGGGCCTAGTCACTAAGCTCCCTGAACATACGGACCAAATTGCCGCATTTGAGCTGCTATATGGGAAGGCAATATAAAGTACACAAAGCAGGGTTTGAGGCTTTTAAAATAACTTTTACTGAGTACACTGTTGAGAGCAGCACTTCCAAGTTAGTAAAAGCTTCATGCAATATTCCAAGCAGTTCCTAGGGGCCAGAAGCTGCGAAAACTTGCAGAGAACATGAACATGGGAAAACAGTGAATGGAATTGCCTAGGCAATGAAGGGGCTATTAACAAATGCAGTTATTTGAGCTTCCTTAAGATTTTCTGTGAGTACTCCTAAATCTATACCATGAGCCTATACCTTAAGTTACAATGGCCCCAGAGCTATGGAGTCATCCATATGTCGCCTTCAACCTACCAGTGAGTGCTGAGTGCTGCTGAAGTTCAGCTTCAGCTTGCTGCTCTTTGTTCAGAAGGTAGGACACTGTGGAACTCTTTAGGGCAGACGCAGTGGGAGTTACATAAGAATTTGTAGCATCTGCATTGTACTCACACCTTTGCCCAGTTCTGCACAAAAGCTCACCTAGTAGCCACATACATATGTTTTCCATAAATAGCATTTATCCTTGCTGGATTCCATAAGCAAAGGATATAATAGTGGAAGAACAGTTTCACTGGATGTGTTGCTCCAAAAAATGGCCCCTCAAACCATCTTGATACATTTCCAATTATGCCCTCTTCTTTGCTAGGTGAAAAGAAGGAATCTAATAGTGTCATACACTGCAGAGCATGAAAAACAGTGAATATGGTGACAATTGGCATTTAATTACTTTCCTAATGGAAAAGTCAGTAGAGTGTTCTTAAAAATTATTCTTAGTTTAAACACAATGGCAGTTACCTGATTTTCTTTCTGGGGGGTGGGGAGGGATTAAAATTTAATACTCCCAATCTGAAAAAAATACAAACTTGGTTTAATCTAATTTTTTATACCCATTATGTTCAAATATTAAGTAGAAGTTAGAGAAATCTTTCCCAAAGCATGGAAGAATTTTACTAATATAGACTTGCACTAACTTTTGTGCTATAATTTTTCTATTTTAATCAACATTTAGAAAACTAATATCAGAAGTCTGTGTCTGAAATAGGCCTGAAATACTGAAGGACATAATCAAAAATATATACTTGACTGTCTCATAACACAGATATGCTAAACAGACAGAAAAGTTAGGAAAGTATTATTGACCAGGTAAGTGTCTTCTAATGAGTTCCTAACCAGAAGTAGAAAAATCCACACAAAATCACATCAAGCAGATAGCATCTACTTAGGAGCTGTGCCTTATGCTAAATTATGCTAATTCTCTACAATCTTGAAGTGTATTCTCTCAAGCAACTTATCAAGCAGTGAACCTTTATAATAAATTAACCTGCAGTTCTGTAATCCTTAAGTATTTCTGCTTCATAACTGTACTGCTCAGGACCATACACCCTTCTTTGGTCCTAAAGGACTTGCAACTTGCTTTCAACTGTACACCTTTCAGCTGTTCCTGAGTGTTGTTTAGTAATTACCTTGAAAGCTCCTGACTTTATGGCATGATCTTCTGACACAAATATCACTGAGGTAGTAAATGGCACACCTTTGAGGTCTTTTTTCCCCAGCAGACACAAAGGACAAATGTTATATAAAAATATAACGTAAAACCAGCCTTACTGAGTCAGACCAATAGTTACTAGCCCGGCATCTCATCCAACAGTAGCCAGCAACAGATGACTAGATAAGAGTATAAAAATAGAGTTACCATGCAGTGAAACATCCCCCAAATACTCTCAAATTCTTCAAAAATCTAGCTCCTGAATCTTTCTTAGTTGCAATTTACCTTTCTTGAGTAGACCAGAAGCAACCAAAGAATGAGGGCAACTTTACAACAGTAAGGAACAGAGACTAACCATCAGCTCTCACTGGAATTATTTTGTAAGAGTTTTTGCTACTTTCTAAATAGCTTCCAGTAAAATATGACTAAAAATTAAAGTAACAGGGAAATATAATGAAACAAAGACTGTGACTGAGACTTTTCTGTTTTCATACAACTTACTTTGATCTGAACAAGGGAATCACCAACTTTCAGAAGTTTTTCATTGTAATACCACTCTGGCAGTCGGGGTTTATATTTGATCCAAATATTAAACAAAGTGTTTGCTCTAAAAAAGATACAAGAGAAAAGGTTTCAGATTAAACTGGCAGTAGACCTGTCATAACAAGTAAACAAATCACAAAAACTTCAAGTTGTGAAAGCTCCTTTCTTCCAAATCTGTTTAAACCTCTACATGTTTCAAAACAAGTGATCATTAAAACTGGATTTAACAGGCAGCCAAGGACATTTCTAGGTTTCATTTCTGCCACCATTTTTTAGCACACATTTAAAAGAGGATGAGTTCTCTCCTGTATAAGTTCTTATTAAAATCCCCTTGCACCAAACAAGTGGAAAACCTGTCCCAACTTTCAGCTAGTATTTGAGAAGTTCTGTTTGAAGAAACAATTAGATATTTTAAAGAAACTCAATGAATTTCAGCTCACAGCAATTATTGGGCTGAAAACTACAACTGCTAAGAGCAGGAAAAAAGATCCCAAAGATGTCATATAGCAACAAACTTAGAAACTGGTAGCCATGGAATAACCCATAGAGCTGTAGAGTATATAGGGCTATGGTATATAGAGCTGTAGAGCTCACGGTACATAGAACTCACAAAAGAAGAAAGTAATTAGAAAACCTCTAGCACGAATTACATTTGGCATGACACATTCAGGGATTTTAAATCATAAAGGGTAGGATTCAGAGAGAAGCAAATGACAAATTTGTTAAAATAGAAAGGATTTTACGGCAATAGTTGCAATGCTTTTCTACTGCCTCTGCCTGCTCTTCTAGCCACAGTTGTCATCGAGGATGACTTTGTGTAACAAATTACTTATTTGGCGGAACCAGCAGGCCTCCCATAAGTGTAACTGCCTCTAAGCTGTTTGCCTTTTCTACAGAGGGACTGACTACATCACACCAGTATTACAGTCCCTACTGACTGCTCTTTGATGGGCTAGTGCCCTCATGCATACAGCTTTCCCACCCTAGACTTCTTTAAGAAAGCTCTATTAAAACTGGAAAACAATAATTGATCAGACAGAATGAGAAGCGCTGGGATTTTTCAGAAAATAATTCTGTTACCAAATCATTAATAGTATTTTCAGTGTTCACAGGGACAAGCATCTCTTACATTTGTCCTCTTAAAAAAAATCAGTTGTACATAAACCTCAGAAAGAGTGCCTTATGAATAATTTAGCTGTTGTGGTTTCACAGGTAGCAACTTCGGAGGACAGAAAACAACTGAAGAGAGAGTAATAAGTGTTTTAAAATAACCTTCTAGCTGAATTCTCACATACAAACGTTACACTTAGCGGTGTGAGGCACCTGGAACTTTTCAGTATTTTAAGACAGTGATAGTAGCCTAGAACGCAAGACACTTTCTTAAGCAGTTTTCTGACAGTCAGAACTTGGAATCCATTCTTTCAGTCTCCCAGACAGCTCTTAATTTCAGTTTAGAAAATGACTTCCAACCAACAACAACAACAAAAAAAAAAGTAACAGCATTTTTTCCACACAGAAAGCTGCAACCCACCTTCACATTTTCAACGTGAAGCAGATGGCTGCATGAGAAACCTGTCAAAATTATCTTTACAGCAAGAATTACAACAATCATAATGCTTTTTCTCCAAAAGTATAACCTCAGCACAATTCTCAGTTCTTGAAAATAAGCAGCAAGGAAGTAAGTAGGGCATTCTAGAGGTGTATGCTAAAGGAAAAATGCAGTAACAACACAAACTAGGCCAAAAGCAACCATCTGAATAAGATGTTTTAAAGCATTAAGTTTTTAAAGGGAAAACCATAGCCTGGTCTAATGAAGAGCACCTTCTAAATGGGGAATGAGCCCCTCCTGGTCCATCGGTAAACAATTAACTGCCTGGGTAACTACTGA
Organism: Eurypyga helias; assembly: GCF_000690775.1. Lineage (NCBI taxonomy): Eukaryota > Metazoa > Chordata > Aves > Eurypygiformes > Eurypygidae > Eurypyga > Eurypyga helias. Next base: position 3,206 of record NW_010267343.1, on the reverse strand, counting down.
CTTCTTATGCTGAGAGAAGGTTACCAGCAAAAAATTTGCAGAGGCTCCAAAGTGAAAGAAACTGTCAAGGCATCTGAGCAGAGTTCCCATGGACTAACAAGGGAAGAAGCTTAGGAAAGGACTTCCAGAGTACAAGGGGTTTAATGGATATTGCTGGGGTCTGGGGGGAGAAAGGGTAAAAAAAGTAATTATCAGGTTGTAAGGCTGTAAAGCTGCTGGTAGTAAGAATGAGGATGGATAAAGCTCAGAAGGTGAGACTAATGAACTTCGTCACCACTGATAAGCTGGAAAGTCCCCAGTGAAGATCACCTTCATTTCTCATTTTGTATGCTCATATTAACAAATGAGATTCTTAGATGTAATAAACAAGTAACAAATCTGTAATCAACAACTTTACTAAAGTAGTGACAAATCTGACTAGACTTTCAACTTCAATGGGAAGATTAAGGTAGGCTCTGCTACAATGCCATGACTAACTACAAGTGAGTTCACCACATAGGAATGTTTCTTTGACACAGACAAAGGAGGAGAGTGAAACACTTCCCAAACAGCTCATCAGCCTTTCCCTTAAACAGGCTGTAGAACACCAGAATAACAAGTTAAGCAAGTGAATACTCAAAAAAATACTGAGCAGTCAGAGGTGAAGTTTCTTCACTTCCAACCACTCTATGAATAATAAAACAATTCCCCTAAGGTCAACCCATAATAGCATGCACAGAGTAAAGGTCCACATGGCACTACTTTTGGGCCAAAAGTCTACTGCAGGTAGCAAAGGATTCTCTGATACTGGTCAAAAGGTGTCTTAGTAAACACGGGTGGCTAACAATATGAGATAAAATCAATAGTTCAAGGTAATCCTTTGGTGGCCCCAGTTGCCAAGAAAAGTGGTGTAAAATAACTTGTTTAGTTCCAGGAAAAATACTTCTGATTGCTGCTTCTTCTGGTTGAAAAGATTCATGATGCCAGTACAGGGCAGGTCCTCAGTATTTTTTTAACCTACATCAGAACATTTTAAGTGCTTAAATCATGGCCTTACTGTTGACTTAGCAGCAGCAAAGGCTGACAGCATTGGAGGAATGAAGCTGACAATTTTATTTTTCTAAACTGAACATACTTGCCATGTGGAAGCAGGTTTTCTTGCTCCTCTAATAACAAGAACACTTTGATCCCAACCCATGCCAGGAGAAGTGGCTTGACAAATGACACAGCAAGAAGTCCTTAGAGCATTTAGGAAAGCATCTGTAATAGCCATTACCTTCAGAAATTCTTAGGAACAACTGGACTGAGACTGGTTCTGCAAGCAGCACACACTCCAATTCGAGTTTTCAAACAATGAGAGGCAAGGGAGAAACAACCCTGAAATTTCATAATCACAAATAAATGAACATGTACTAACAGGCAGGATTCCAGTCTTCTGCCTCTGTACTGGCCCTGTACAAATGAAGAATGCTGGAGGATGCAGAGCTACTGGGAGCTTCATGCTACACAACGTTCTCGATGCCCTGGAGTTTTGGTATGGATCATCACTGTCAGTGACTTCTGGGATCAAGACCCAGGTAGCATTAGTTCTCATCTTGATGATGAACGCTGCAGAACCCTTTAAATGAGAAAATGTGCTCATGCAACTGATTTATATGCGGACATGGGTGACATCTATGAAATACCACTTTGAAGAAGACAGAGCCTATTTGGGTCAAGATACTCCAGAGGGTAAAGTAAAGAAAGGCTTTGGAGGAATCATTGACAAAAACTGGTAACTTGGCAGGACATTGGCAACAGATCAGATTCAGCACGCCCAATTCCCAACCAGAAGATACAGTGTGTTCATTATGAGCAGTTTTGGGGGTGTCTGGAGCAGCTGAGTGGCATTCCTTTCTCTAAGGGGCCTAGAGGGGATAACTTTCAAAGCAAGAATACAGATCAGCTAAAGCAAAAAAAAGGTCTGAAGCTACAAATGAAAGGCTTCAAAATAGCAAAGCACTGAAACCAGCTGCTGAAGCAATGCAAAACGCCAACATACTGAGATTCAAAACACTAGAGGCAAAAGCCTGGAGACTGATACCTGTATGATAGATAGATAGAGCTAGGCTAATGTAGGATGAACATGCCACACAAACAAACTAGAAATCCAGATGGCTTAGAAAAGGAAATATCTCCAGTGCAGACAAATGTCTGGCTGCAGAATGTGAGTACCTCCTAAAAATGTATACAGCTCCTTTAGAGAAAGGTCATTTGTGGACTACATCGAAGAAAGTAAGGAGCGCAGTACATAAGGGTAGAAGCTGCACCTAAGTGATAGGCTAAGTACTCTGTAATCTAACTCCTATACTATTTTTGAACAAAATTGTGATAACCCAGAAACTTCCACTTTTTATGTTAAAGACTTGTAAATTTAGAATAGACCACCGCTCAGATAATAACGATAGAAAATCAACCATTTACCTTTTAAGAAGCAGTTGAACTTTTATCTCATAATTACCTAAACGCAGTAGGGAGAGCTGCATGAGAAATGCACAGTCTGTAAAAGACATATGCATGCACTATGAATCATACGCTGATTCCAGTTGCTCTCTCTTAACTGCATTCCAAAATCTAGATTTATGCATACCCACAGATGCACGTATGCGAGCAAACAAATACGCACAGCTATACTCGCCATATGCTCTGCCTGCATCTACGTGTGTAAAAATATACCAACGCAGACACAGACATATGCACAAAATGCGCTGCGTGGCGTTATCCTCCCGTAGCCCTGCTGCGAGCGCATCTTCCAAAGGCACCAACGCGCTCACACGCATCCACCCTCGCACGCGGTAGCACATGCTGGTGGGCTGCCAGTTGCTCCAGCACTCCGAAGGGATTTTCCCACCAGAAAGCTCAGGCAGCTCCGATACTGCCAACTTCCACAACACGTCGTGCTTTTCTCCTAAAGCATTAACTTCTAGGAAGTGCTGAAAATGGAGGTGTTCAGGTTTTGGAGGGGTAAAAAAAAAAAAAAAAAAAAGGATGCGGTGAGAGGAGGGAGCCGGGAAGGAGGGAAGGGGGAAGGAGGGAGCCGCGGCGGGACACGCCGAGAGCCGCGGGGAGGCGGCACGGAAAGGCCCCGTGGGGCGGCCCAGGGGAAGGGGCTGGAGGGGGAGAGCCAGGAAAGAGGGGAGCGACGTGAGGCAGGGACAGGCGGGCACGGCAAAGGGCTCCCGGAGCGT